>NC_056462.1:3227500-3377500 GCF_018296145.1 Oncorhynchus tshawytscha | reverse complement strand
CCAGACTGGTGTCGGCGTCCCATTGGCAGTTGGAAGAGTTCTTTGTCTTTGGAACCCATCCCCAGGAGAGGGAATGAGTGTGTGTATGTGTGTGCGTTCCTGTCTTGGCAAGTCAAGTCTGTGTGTCCTCGCAGTGAGTGTGTGTAATGTGTGTGCGTTCTTATCTTGGTGTCCTCGCAATGAGTGTGTGTATGTGTGTGCGTCCCTGTCTTCACAAGTCAAGTTTGTGTGTCCTCGCAGTGAGTGTGTGTAATGTGTGTGCGTTCTTATCTTGGTGTCCTCGCAATGAGTGTGTGTATGTGTGTGCGTTCTTGTCTTGGCAAGATGTTGTGGCCGAACTGACGGCTAGCACCTGTGGCTAGGATGTATCCTGTTTTGACAGTGTTGTGGATGATTTAAGTGAGTGTGTGTGTGAGAGATATTCTGTGTGTGCCCTAACATGTTTTACTGTGAAAATACGTTGCTATGTGTTGTCAATACGTTGCTATGTGTTGTCAATACGTTGCTATGTGTTGTCAATACGTTGCTATGTGTTGTCAATACGTTGCTATGTGTTGTCAATACGTTGCTATGTGTTGTCTCCGTTATAGCAATGCAATAGCAGTAAGCTGGTCATTTGCATAGGAAATAGCACTTCATTACAAATACGACTTCAAAGTAACGCATTGTGTAGCGTAGGTAGTGCATCCCAAAATGGCACCCTGTTCCCTATATAGTGCACTACGTTTAACCAGAGCCAGGGTCCTCTTCAAAAGTAATGCACTATATATGGAATAAAGTGCTATTTGGAACGGAACCATCGACAAGCGCCACTCTCTTTCGCTGTTGCCATGGCGTCGACAGTTGCATTAGTTACAGGTGTTGGTACTTTTATTTTTCTCCTTCTCTCCTTTCTTCCTCTCCGGGGTGTTTCTGGAGAAGAAAAGAAGGGAATACGCCCCCCTTGACATTTCCCAAGTGTCCAGAGCCGTTAGTAATTCCACAGAAGGGCATATGACTATTGTTCGTTGTCCATTATTGTTCGTTGTCCCACTGTCTTCAGTTGTACTTGAACATGTCTACCCGTATGAAATGGTACCGCCCGCGGGGAGAGAGAAGGGAGCTGAGGACAAGGTCTGAGTGATGTCTGTTAAGTAGCAAGTAGAATGTGTGCGCTATAATGCAGTGCTACTTCCACATCGGTGTTTTCTTTCCCGGTGTATTTTCATAGTTGATCAATGGACATAGTTTTGCAATTAGAGGCATTTGTCACTCGGCTTGCTCTGTTTCGGGCTGCCAACGGACATGCATTGGGAGATCAAACGTCAGGGGAAAACGCATTACATTTCTGGTCTTCTCGTTTGTCCTCTATTTCTTATTTTCTCTTGCATGTGGGGTTCCCTGTGCTATCAATTACGACATGGGTTGGTCTAAGCTAGTAGAGAACTGGGGGGACCATTTAATGCAACCACAACAAAAAAATACTGGATATTTTCACGGGTGCGTGGACATCGACTGTAAGGGAATAGTCGCCTGGAGGAGCGATTGCATTCATTTGCTCTAAGTTAGCTTCACCTAATGAACCTCTCCCCGGCTGTAAACATACATTACTTCTGATGTTTGTTCCACAAATGTCAGTGAATGTCAGAGAAATGTCAGCGAGGGCACACTTTATTCTTGCTGTACGTGTGTGTATGTGTGTCTGTGCCACTCTGCCTGTGTGTGTGTGTGTGTGTGTGTGTGTGCAGTCTGTCTGAACTCATCCTCAGTGCAAAGGACACTTATTTTGGGGTTTAATTCCAGGAGTTTGTAAAGGCCTACATGTATTTTGGGCAATTCCTGACATTTCAAAATAAACACTTTACTTCCATGTCTCCTTTCTGTGTGGGAAGAGCCACTCAATTAGGCTTCTTACAAGGCCTGTTATGCAATGTGTTTCCTGTTCATGTGGCTGTTTGAAATATTCCTCATTTAGGCTAGTAGGCAAGATTTTGTCTTTGTAGGTGTAGACTTCATGTGGAGCATATTTATCTACTATAGAAGAGAAGGAGAGCTTAATGCTGGCCAGTCTTCCCAGAGGCTTTATTCACTCCCAGCCTTGTTTTAGAAGCCCTTAGTCCAGAACCCTCAATTTCCCTCAACCCCCCATCCCCGTCCCCGTCCACCAGACAGAGGCACTGGACCCCCGTCCACATGCCCCGGCTGGCAACATTGGACTGGAGTGTTGCTTAGCTTCACGTTCCCATGGTAATGGCAGCCCTCCTCCCTCCTCTGCCCCTCTCCATCCTTCTGCTGTGGACTCTATCGACCCCAAATAACCCCAGTGAGTCAGATCCCCCTACTGACAATAGTATAGTCTATAGGAGGAGGCCCCTACACAAGCATATGTCAGGGTTTAGACTTTGCCTCAGTGTGTGTGTGTGTGTGTGTGTGTGTGTGTGTGTGTGTGTGTGTGTGTGTGTGTGTGTGTGTGTGTGTGTGTGTGTGTGTGTGTGTGTGTGTGTGTGTGTGTGTGTGTGTGTGTGTGTGTGTGTGTGTGTGTGTGCGTATGGCCAAATCTGTGTGTAGCTTGGTATTACTCTTCTGAATTATAGGTAGCTAATTTGTTAATAGAACCGATTTGGATTAGACTTAATTTAAATGTGAGTGGTACTTCTCGCCTCAGCTATATACTCCTAAGGGTTTTTTCAATGGTGATCATTGGAATTCCACTTAGTTCTGTACTTTTCAACTCACCTCAGCCAAACTTCTCTCTCCCCTCTCTCTCCCTCTCTCTCTCTCTCTCCCCTCTCGCTCTCGCTCTCTCTCTTTCTCTCTCATATTTCCAAATGGATCCCTGCCGGTGTCTCCCCGCCTCAGTTTCCTGCCTTAATCAGAGACTCACCTGCATATATTAGCTCTGTTCTTCAAAGCCACTGCTCAAGCTTTGTACCCACATGTGTTTTTAGTAATCAGAATCCCACTCGCTCGCTCTCGGTCCCACCGAAAGGAATGATAGAGACTGAGAGACAAATCTAGGCCAACACACTCTTCTGAATGACAATCGGGTTTGAAGGCAGTAGGCAAAAACAGTGCGAGGTGTCCCTGAATCACATTCAAGCCTGAGTAAAAACACTTCAACACAACACCATTAAAGAATCTCAGCACAGACTCTTCCATTCTAGTTAATGTGGAGGTGTCTTTACTGTGAATCTTTAACTGCCGAGTTCACAGGAGGTTGATGGCAACTTCATTGGGGAGAATGGGCTCGTGTTAATGATGTGGAATGGTATCAAATAGATCAAACACATGACTCCGTTCTAGACATTATTATGAGCTGTCCTCCCCTCAGCGGCCTCCATGGTTAGAGATGCGAGTGGTGTAGGTGCCCTTTAATGCAATCAGTGTTCTTTTGCCTGATTTCTTTCGTCATTTGCATGTATTTTTTTCACTAAAGTAGTGCACTGGCCCTTTACTTGCGTTAGTGGACCGACATGGACCTCTGTAGTGTCTTGCAGGATTCAATAGTTTGGATTTGTCTCTTTCTCTGCGATCGTCATTCTAATGGAATCTAGAAATAACAAAACCCTGTCCTCAAACATGTATATCAAAAGGTGCAAAATGATGGTCAAAGACACAAAACATAAACATCTGTCACGTTCTGACCTTAGTTCCTTTGTTTTTGTCTTTTGTTTTAGTATGGTCAGGGCGTGAGTTGGGTGGATTGTCTATGTTAGTTTGTATATGATTTTCTATTTCTGTGTTTGGCCTGGTATGGTTCTCAATCAGAGGCTGCTGTCAATCGTTGTCCCTGATTGAGAACCATATTTAGGTAGCCTGTTTTCCATTGTGTTTTGTGGGTGGTTATTTTCTGTTTAGTGTTGTACCTTACAGGACTGTTCGTTGGTTGTTTATTGTTTTGTTTTCAGTGTTCATTAAAATATGAACACTTACCACGCTGCACCTTGGTCCTCCTCTCCTTCCCCAGACGACAAGCGTTACAGAACCACCCACCAAGAAAGGACCAAGCAGCGTGGTAACGGGCAGCAGCAGCAGCGGCCGGAATCGCAGGACTCCTGGACATGGGAGGAGATTCTGGACGGCAAGGGACCATGGGCACAGGCTGGAGAATATCACTGCCCCAAGGCTGAGCTGGAGGCAGCGAAAGCTGAGAGGCGGTGGTACGAGGAGGCAGCCCCAAAAATGTATTGGGGGGAGGCACATGGGGAGTGTGGCTAAGTCAGGTAGGAGACCTGAGCCAACTCCCCGTGCTTACCGGAGAGGGAGAGGGACCGGGCAGGCACCGTGTTATGCCGTGTGTCCCCGGTGCGTGTGCATAGCCCGTATCGGCCGGGCTAGAGTGGGCATCGAGCCAGGTGCCATGAAGCCGGCTCAGTGCATCTGGTCTCCAGTGCGTCTCCTCAGGCCGGTGTACATGGCACCAGCCTTACGCATGGTGTCCCCGGTTCGCCAGCACAGCCCAGTGCGGGCTATTCCACCTCGCCGCACTGGCCTGGCTACGGGGAGCATTCAACCAGGCAGGGTTGGGCAGGCTCGGTGCTCAAGAGCTCCAGTGCACCTTCACGGTCCGGTCTATCATGGTGCCACCTACACGCACCAGCCCTCCGGTGGCAGCCCCCCGCACCATGCTGTCTCTCCGTCTTCTCCCTACAGGTGCTCCCGCCTGTCCAGCGCTGCCAGAGCCTTCCTCCTCTCCAGCGCTGCCAGAGTCTCCCGTCTGTCCTGAGCTGCCAGAGTCTCCCGTCTGTCCTGAGCTGCCAGAGTCTCCCGTCTGTCCTGAGCTGCCAGAGTCTCCCATCTGTCCTGAGCTGCCAGAGTCTCCCGTCTGTCCTGAGCTGCCAGAGTCTCCCGTCTGTCCTGAGCTGCCAGAGTCTCCCGTCTGTCTGTCCTGAGCTGCCAGAGTCTCCCGTCTGTCTGTCCTTAGCTGCCACAGTCTCCCGTCTGTCTGTCCTGAGCTGCCACAGTCTCCCGTCTGTCTGTCCTGAGCTGCCACAGTCTCCCGTCTGTCTGTCCTGAGCTGCCAGAGTCTCCCGTCTGTCCGTCCTGAGCTGCCAGAGTCTCCCATCTGTCTGTCCTGAGCTGCCAGAGTCTCCCGTCTGTTTGTCCTGAGCTGCCAGAGTCTCCCGTCTGTCAGCCAGGAGCGGCCAGAGCCGCCTGTCATGCCAGCAATGCTGGAATTGCCCTTCACTCCGGAGCTGCCGGAGTCTCCCGCCTGTCCGGCGCTGCCGGAGTCGGCCTTCACTCCAGCGCTGCTGGAATCTCCTGTCCATTCGGGACCCGTGGCTAGGGTCCCCAGTCCGAGGTCGGCGGCGAGGGTCGCCGCACTTAAGAAGCCACGGAGGCGGTAAAGGAGGCGGAGAAAGACTATAGTAGAGTGGGGTCCACGTCCCGCGCCAGAGCCGCCACCGCGGACGGACACCCACCCTCCCCTATAGGTTCAGGTTTTGCGGCCAGAGTCCGCACCTTTGGGGGGGTACTGTCACTTTCTGACCTTAGTTCCTTTGTTTTGTCTTTTGTTTTAGTATGGTCAGGGCGTGAGTTGGGTGGGTTGTCTATGTTAATTTGTCTATGATTTTCTGTGTTTGGCCTGGTATGGTTCTCAATCAGAGGCAGCTGTCAATCGTTGTCCCTGATTGAGAACCATATTTAGGTAGCCTGTTTTCCATTGTGTTTTGTGGGTGGTTATTTTCTGTTTAGTGTTGTGTTGCACCTTACAGGACTGGTCGTTGGTTGTTTATTGTTTTGTTTCAGTGTTCATTAAAATATGAACACTTACCACGCTGCACCTTGGTCCTCCTCTCCTTCCCCAGACGACAAGCGTTACAACATCAAATTCTGTTTTTTTTCCTTGATCAAATAACATGGAAAACAACCACTTTTTTTCGTGCAGTATTAATTTACTGTTATTCCAAACCACTTAATGTAAATACATTACTGTATAGTACATAGGCTGGTCATCCAGGTTTGTACCTTCCATCACCAAGAAGAAAAACAATGCACAATACAGTCATTGAGTACATTGAGACATCATGTGGCTTGTGGTGTGATCATGTGGCTCAGTTGGTAGACCATGGCGGTTGCAATGCTAGGGTTGTTGGTTCGATTCCCATGGGACAATGCATGCATTCACTACTGTAAGTTGCTCTGGATAAGAGTGTCTACTAAGATGGGGAAAAAGGAATGACTAGACCATTTCTGTTTTCACAGATCAATTTGCAAAGTATCTCAAACTGGAAAACATATGTCAAGCAAGTGTTTGATTTTTTATATTCCACAGATATCAGATGAACTGTTTTGTACAGATAATTATCCGACTCGAGTTATAAATGCGGGTAAACACTGAAATGCATTTCGTTGAAATGTTTACACAAAGGGTAAGGCACTGAGTCTACTAGTCCTGGATTAGTGGAACGATTTAGACTTCTTCGGCGCTGGCAATTCTTGTTGCTAAATCGCAGCACCCCCACCCCAAAACTACTTCCCACGGCTATGGCAGAGACTCTCTGGTCCAAGCCCAGGTTTGCAGAAGTAGGAATACGTTTGAAAGTCTCCATTGTTTCCCCAGTTTTGATACTTATTGGCTGAACCGGGGGTTAGAGTTGATATGCTTCTCTTTCGAGTGTGTTTTGAGGCGCTTGTCACCATCCCACTAGTCTCCTCTGTCTCTCCCCGTCGAAAAGGAAACGCGAAGCTCTAAAGCGACTCCACCAAGCTCCTCCGTTTCAGTTTCCCACTCTCTAGTCCGTCCCTCTTTTAAACAGGCTGACGATGGTGCATGAAGTGTCACTGCCTAGGAATGGAGGGAGAAATAAACGGGGCATTCTTCGAAAAAGGCCTCGCCGCTGAAAGAACAAGCTCATACATACGGGCTCTCTCTTTCTCTGGCTCTCTCTCTCTCTCTTTTGTTTTGCCTCTAACCAAATACGTGTGTTTTTCTAACTTGTCTCTTTGTTTGTTCCTCCAGCAGAGACCATGACCACCGCTACGTCCCCCATCCTGTTGAAATGGGACCCCAAGAGTCTGGAGATCCGCACCCTGACCGTGGAGCGGTTGCTGGAGCCCCTGGTCACACAGGTAGGGACACATAGCTTTAGCAGAGGCTTCAGCTCACCGGGCTAACATAGTAGTTGGGGGTAATGGAGGTGGTTCAGCGAACCGCGATCGCGTGACGAGTAACCGTGCTGCCTAAACTGTAGCCTTGGGCTTCACCTGTCTTGCGGTGCGCCCGGAGACCTTGGTGTAAACCCAGCTGGTCACTTACTCACTGGTTATAGCTAGCGACAAGGTAAGACGCTTTCTGGTTTTACTGGTAATAAAGTCACTGGTTATTAAAAATCTAAGCTATACTGGGGTTGGATCAACCGAGTCATCTGGCTAGTGAGAGACAGTTTTATCAGAGGTGGTCCCGCGAACCACGATCTTGTGATGAGTAACCTTGCCTGGGCTGCAGCCTAGGCGTTAGCTCGTTGGGCTAACGCAGTCTTGTGATGAGTAACCTTGCCTGGGCTGCTGCCTAGGCTTTAGCTCGTTGTGCTAACGCAGTCTTGTGATGAGTAACCTTGCCTGGGCTGCTGCCTAGGATTTAGCTCGTTGGGCTAACGCAGTCTTGTGATGAGTAACCTTGCCTGGGATGCTGCCTAGGCTTTAGCTCGTAGGGCTAACGTAGTCTTGTGATGAGTAACCTTGCCTGGGCTGCTGCCTAGGATTTAGCTCGTTGGGCTAACGCAATCTTATGATGAGTAACCTTGCCTGGGATGCTGCCTAGGCTTTAGCTCGTAGGGCTAACGTAGTCTTGTGATGAGTAACCTTGCCTGGGCTGCTGCCTAGGATTTAGCTCGTTGGGCTAACGCAATCTTATGATGAGTAACCTTGCCTGGGATGCTGCCTAGGATTTAGCTTGTTGGGCTAACAGTCTTGTGGTGCACAGGAGACTTGGGATCAAACCCAGCCAAACTCACACTCTCTGTTTATAGCTGACAACAAAGCTGACAACATGCTGGAATGACTAAAAGAGCAGCAGGCAGAGAGATTCTGTATGGGAAAGGCTTCAAAAGATAAAAGTTATTCTTTCCATAGAGGCATTCCCCAGAAACTAGCGTGCTTAGCAACCGCTTCTCTAAAACAGCTTTGATAAACCTGCAGCTTCCGGGCAGGCAGCAGGTAGCAGCGCACACACACACACACACACACACACACACACTGTCCATATCTGTTTTGAAAATGCTAGACTTACTGTTAGCCTTGTATTCTACAACCCCTTTACTCCAGCTTCCCCTTGAGAGTTTTGGAAGTATCGATTCTACACTTCTTGCCAGCTTCGGTCTGCCCCATTGTATCAAGCATAATTTCCGCTCTCTTTAATCTCTTCTGTTGATTTTATTTCTGGGTTAGTGACGGATGGTTCTGGCGTCCCTGGACGACTGGCTTAACAAGCAAGCAACAACAGCCAAACAGATACGATCTTTAAAGCATGACTTGATGTGTGAGAAAATAGAGAATGGAATTTGATTTCCTTCTGAGGCACTGAGATTTGTTATTCCAAAGAAAGCAAAAAGTTTCGGATAAGGTTGTGGGAATTAGCCTGTATTCTGTGATGAAGCAAAATGAACCAGAACGTGTAGCTTGTAGTGCTGTGTGGCAATTGGTTGCTAGTCATACGCCAGTTCATTAGTAGTCCTAGTGTGTACAGTGCCTTGCGAAAGTATTCGGCCCCCTTGAACTTTGCGACCTTTTGCCACATTTCAGGCTTCAAACATAAAGATATAAAACTGTATTTTTTTGTGAAGAATCAACAACAAGTGGGACACAATCATGAAGTGGAACGACATTTATTGGATATTTCAAACTTTTTTAACAAATCAAAAACTGAAAAATTGGGCGTGCAAAATTATTCAGCCTCCTTAAGTCAATACTTTGTAGCGCCACCTATTGCTGCGATTACAGCTGTAAGTCGCTTGGGGTATGTCTCTATCAGTTTTGCACATCAAGAGACTGAATTTTTTTCCCATTCCTCCTTGCAAAACAGCTCGAGCTCAGTGAGGTTGGATGGAGAGCATTTGTGAACAGCAGTTTTCAGTTCTTTTCACAGATTCTCGATTGGATTCAGGTCTGGACTTTGACTTGGCCATTCTAACACCTGGATATGTTTATTTTTGAACCATTCCATTGTAGATTTTGCTTTATGTTTTGGATCATTGTCTTGTTGGAAGACAAATCTCCGTCCCAGTCTCAGGTCTTTTGCAGACTCCATCAGGTTTTCTTCCAGAATGGTCCTGTATTTGGCTCCATCCATCTTCCCATCAATTTTAACCATCTTCCCTGTCCCTGCTGAAGAAAAGCAGGCCCAAACCATGATGCTGCCACCACCATGTTTGACAGTGGGGATGGTGTGTTCAGGGTGATGAGCTGTGTTGCTTTTACGCCAAACATAACGTTTTGCATTGTTGCCAAAAAGTTCAATTTTGGTTTCATCTGACCAGAGCACCTTCTTCCACATGTTTGGTGTGTCTCCCAGGTGGCTTGTGGCAAACTTTAAACAACACTTTTTATGGATATCTTTAAGAAATGGCTTTCTTCTTGCCACTCTTCCATAAAGGCCAGATTTGTGCAATATACGACTGATTGTTGTCCTATGGACAGAGTCTCCCACCTCAGCTGTAGATCTCTGCAGTTCATCCAGAGTGATCATGGGCCTCTTGGCTGCATCTCTGATCAGTCTTCTCCTTGTATGAGCTGAAAGTTTAGAGGGACGGCCAGGTCTTGGTAGATTTGCAGTGGTCTGATACTCCTTCCATTTCAATATTATCGCTTGCACAGTGGTCCTTGGGATGTTTAAAGCTTGGGAAATCTTTTTGTATCCAAATCCGGCTTTAAACTTCTTCACAACAGTATCTCAGACCTGCCTGGTGTGTTCCTTGTTCTTCATGATGCTCTCTGCGCTTTTAACGGACCTCTGAGACTATCACAGTGCAGGTGCATTTATACGGAGACTTGATTACACACAGGTGGATTGTATTTATCATCATTAGTCATTTAGGTCAACATTGGATCATTCAGAGATCCTCACTGAACTTCTGGAGAGAGTTTGCTGCACTGAAAGTAAAGGGGCTGAATAATTTTGCACGCCCATTTTTTCAGTTTTTGATTTGTTAAAAAAGTTTGAAATATCCAATAAATGTCGTTCCACTTCATGATTGTGTCCCACTTGTTGTTGATTCTTCACAAAAAATACTGTTTTATATCTTTATGTTTGAAGCCTGAAATGTGGCAAAAGGTCGCAAAGTTCAAGGGGGCCGAATACTTTCGCAAGGCACTGTATGTGCTGGTTGTTTTGTGGTGACGATGGCAAGGACAGTTGAAAGTCACCGGCAGTTCTTTGGTTAACATTGTATTACACACACACACACACACACTGTTGCTAGAGTTTGGTCAGCAGAACGTGATGTGGCTGAGGGCTTCCCATAGGAGGCCCCCCACGCTGGGAGGCACAAGGCAGAGATTATACACCACACGCACACTGCTCTGAGCAAGAGATGAGAGAGTCAGCTTTTGTTTGTCTAGCCTATTTGTGGATGAGAGAGACATTAGTGTGTGTGTTTATGAACACTGGGAGTGGAGCATTGCCCTCTTCCTCTCGCTGCTGTGTGAGGCTTCCACCATGGACAGTCCCCCCTGTAAAGGGACTTCCTGACTCTCCTATACTGCTCCGACGGAGACTGAGGCCAACTTAGTAAGATAGCCTCGGTCACTATACTGCAGCTCAAGAGTGCAGTGAAATATGAAAATGCTATACTTCATCTATTACACGATCACATAGTTCATGAAGACAGCCGGTCTCCAAAGAGGGCAGTGGTGGGAAACGCTAAGATCGCAGCTCCAAGGGAGACAACAGAGAGATTTGATTTGAAACAGAGGAGAGGAAACATTTTCGCTAAGACAAAGCCTGTGTGATTGATTTGGTTCATTTCAGGCACTTTTTCCCCCCCATATGTTTCCTCCTCTTCCGCCCATTTTTATATTTGCCAGGGATGATAGAATTGATTTTGATTTTTACTAAGTTGACTGTGCCTTTAAACAGCTTGGAAAATTACAGAAAATTATGTCATGGCTTTAGAAGCTTCTGATATGCTAATTGACATCATTTGAGTCAATTGGAGGTGTACCTGTGGATGTATTTCAAGGCCTACCTTCAAACTCAGTGCCTCTTCACTTGACATCATGGACAAATCTAAAGAAATCAGCAAGACCTCAGAAAAAAATTGCAAACCTCCACAAATCTGGTTCATCCTTGGGAGCAATTTCCAAATGACTGAAGTTACCACATTCATCGGTACAAACAATAGTACGCAAGTATAAACACCATGGGACAACGCAGACTTCATACCGCTCAGGAAGGAGACGCGTTCTGCCTCCTAGAGATTAACGTACTTTGGTGCGAAAAGTGCAAATCAATCTCAGAACAACAGCAAAGGACTTTGTGAAGATGCTGGAGGAAACGGGTACAAAAGTATCTATAGCCACAGTAAAGCGAGTCCTATATCGACATAACCTGAAAGGCTGCTCAGCAAGGAAGAAGCCACTGCTCCAAAACAGTTTGCAACTGCACATGGGAACAAAGATCATACTTCTTGGAGAAATGTCCTCTGGTCTGATGAAACAAAAATAGCACTGTTTTGCCAAAATGACCCTTGTCATGTTTGGAGGAAAAAGGGTCTGGCTTGCATCCCGAAAAACACCATCTCAACTGTGAAGCACGGGGGAGGCAGCATCATGTTGTGGGGGTGCTTTGCTGCAGGAGGGACTGGTTCACAAAATAGATGGCAGCATGAGGAAGGACAATTATGTGGATATATTGAAGCAACATCTCAAGACATCAGTCAGGAACTAAAGCTTGGTTGCAAATGGACAATGACCCGAAGCATACTTCCAAAGTTGTGGCAAAATGCTTAAGGACAACAAAGTCAAGGTATTGGAGTGAACATCCAAAAGCCCTGACCTCAATCCCATACAGAAATTGTGGGCAGAACTGGAAAGTCGTGTGCGAGCAAGGAGGCCTACAAACCTGACTCAGTTACACCAGCTCTGTCAGGAGGAAGGGGACAAAATTCACCCAACTTATTGTGGGAAGCTTGTGGAAGGATACCCGATACGTTTGACCCAAGTGAAACAATTTAAAGGCAATGCTTTCAAATACTAATTGAGTGTATGTAAACTTCTTACCCACTGGGAATGTGATGAAAGAAATTAAAGCTGATATAAATCATTCTCTCTACTATTATTCTGACATTTCACATTCTTAAAATGAAGTGGTGATCTTAACTGACCTAAGACAGGGAATTTCTACTAGGATTAAATGTTATGAATTGTGAAAATCTGAGTATAAATGTATTTGGCTAAGGTGTATGTAAACTTCCGACTTCAACTGTACTATTTTCCATATTATGGGCTAGTTTTGGACAGTTTCCATGTTTGGGATAGTTTAGGGTAGTTCTCATATTTGTTTATTAGCCTTATTTACAGTAGTTGCATCAACGAAGTGATCTGAAATCACACTCAAGGCCTGTGAAATCAAGTGCTGCCAAAATTCAAACTTTTCCAAATGTCATGGTCTCCAACAGAGATCAGTCGTTAGCACTCACTCCAACGTAGACTTCTAAAGCTTTACCAGTGATTCAACTTCAGAACTAATTCTGCTTCATCTTTTATCTGAGAGACTGCGCGCACTTCACATTTGATTAACTTCAGCCATCTGTAACTCCGACCTTCAAGAACCTTCGGTGTTGAAATTCAAGTGCCACTTGCCGTGCATTCACACTACCGTTGAGTTTAATAGACCATAAATATATATATATATATATATATATATATATTTTTAATAGACCAAAATATTTTCTCTGGGCTTCAATCTCAGGCAGGTCAAGTTAAATAAATGACTGAAATCAATGCGTGAATGGATGGATGGACAGTCTCTTTGTGAATAGACTTAGAATGGCATTGACAGGGATGAGTTGGCTCGGCTTCTTGCTAGCTAGCAAGAAGCGCTAGTTTAATCAAAGAGAGCTAATCACACTCTCTCTCTCTCACACACACACACACACACGTCAGGCTCATCTCTGTGGGTAACCAAGCGCTGCTGCCACCCAGGAGCACACAGGGATCCAAAGGGTTCATCTCCTCCTTGGCTAGCCGGGGGGGAAAAGGCCAGGTGGAGTCATGCTTGAGCACTGATGCCCTTTTGTCCGCCTCAGCCACCGTGGAAGGTCTGTTACCACTCTGAGGAAGAGAGAGAGAGAAGTGTGTGTGTGTGTATGTGCGCAAGTGTGTGTGGGGTGCAAGTTCACACTCGCACTTGTGCACGCACGCTCTGGATCACGACCCTGTCACGTCTGAGCAGCGATGGTGAGTTCTGCATCCTTGCCTCGTCTGTTTTGGGCACAGTCCTCCGGGGCGGCCGAGTCTCTCCAGACTAGGACCACGACAGCCGTTTACACTTTAACAGTTGCTTAGCTAACTCAGCCCAACACGGTGTCCAAACAGCAGAACTCGGTTTGAGATTGTATATGAAAGAACAGTCTAGACTGTGCCATGCTCTGTGCTCTCCTGTCCCATTAATCAGCGTGTCTTTATCTCTGGTATATAAACTGAACCTATACGACCATACCTATTTTCATGCCATCTAACTAGGCCCATCTCATGTCTGAGGCCTCTCGACGATTCTGTCAGATATGTAACTCTGTGTCAAGATTCAACTGAGGCTGCATATTGTAGCCCACTCCCCCCCCTTTCTGGCTTTGGAGTGAAGTATGATGAATGTGATTTATGAGGTGGACATGTGGTTTGGCAGCGCAACAAGGTCGTGACTTTGTCTCTGCTTGTTGGTGATTGGGAGTGTCCATCTTTGTCCCGAGTACACGAGCATCTCATTCCCCTCAGCCCGTGTTCTCTCTGTCTTTCTCTTTATTTGTTTTCTAACAGAAAACACGCAAGAAAGGCCAAGTTGTACTGTTACTCAGCAGTGCATATATGCTCTCTTTATGTGGCACATGGAATGTGACTGTGCGGTGACGTAACCCTCCGCTTAGAGCAGTGTGTGCACTGGTGCATGTGTTTTTGTGCGTGTGTATGTGTGTGTACATGCTTGTGTGACATCAAAGGATTTTTCTAACAGCCTGTTTAATTACTCCCTGTCTGTCTGGCCCTGTGCTGACTCTAACCCCTCGCCCCTGACACATCCTGTAGATAATTGGTATGGCCCTGTGCTGACTCTAACCCCTCGCCCCTGACACGTCCTGTAGATAATTGGTATGGCCCTGTGCTGACTCTAACCCCTCGCCCCTGACACGTCCTGTAGATAATTGGTATGGCCCTGTGCTGACTCTAACCCCTCGCCCCTGACACATCCTGTAGATAATTGGTATGGCCCTGTGCTGACTCTAACCCCTCGCCCCTGACACGTCCTGTAGATAATTGGTATGGCCCTGTGCTGACTCTAACCCCTCGCCCCTGACACATCCTGTAGATAATTGGTATGGCCCTGTGCTGAGTCTAACCCGCCCGCCCCTGACATGTCCTGTAGATAATTGGTATGGCCCTGTGCTGACTCTAACCCCTCGCCCCTGACACGTCCTGTAGATAATTGGTATGGCCCTGTGCTGACTCTAACCCCTCGCCCCTGACACATCCTGTAGATAATTGGTATGGCCCTGTGCTGACTCTAACCCCTCGCCCCTGACACGTCCTGTAGATAATTGGTATGGCCCTGTGCTGACTCTAACCCCTCGCCCCTGACACGTCCTGTAGATAATTGGTATGGCCCTGTGCTGACTCTAACCCCTCGCCCCTGATACATCCTGTAGATAATTGGTATGGCCCTGTGCTGACTCTAACCCTCGCCCCTGATACATCCTGTAGATAATTGGTATGGCCCTGTGCTGACTCTAACCCCTCGCCCCTGACACATCCTGTAGATAATTGGTATGGCCCTGTGCTGAGTCTAACCCCTCGCCCCTGACATGTCCTGTAGATAATTGGTATGGCCCTGTGCTGACTCTAACCCCTCGCCCCTGACACGTCCTATAGATAATTGGTATGGCCCTGTGCTGACTCTAACCCCTCGCCCCTGACACGTCCTGTAGATAATTGGTATGGCCCTGTGCTGACTCTAACCCCTCACCCCTGATACATCCTGTAGATAATTGGTATGGCCCTGTGCTGACTCTAACCCCTCGCCCCGCACCCCGCGCCCCTGACACGTCCTGTAGATAATTGGTATGGCCCTGTGCTGACTCTAACCCCTCGCCCCTGACACATCCTGGAGATAATTGGTATGGCCCTGTGCTGACTCTAACCCCTCGCCCCGCGCCCCTGACACGTCCTGTAGATAATTGGTATGGCCCTGTGCTGACTCTAACCCCTCGCCCCTGACACGTCCTGTAGATAATTGGTATGGCCCTGTGCTGACTCTAACCCCTCGCCCCTGACATGTCCTGTAGATAATTGGTATGGCCCTGTGTTGACTCTAACCCCTCGCCCCTGACATGTCCTGTAGATAATTGGTATGGCCCTGTGCTGACTCTAACCCCTTGCTCCTGACACATCCTGTAGGTAATTTGTATGGCCGTGTGATGGCCGAGCTGCTCCCAGTAAACACAGCAAGTGCTTGCAGATTGATATGAGAAGTGGATGAGGGCTTGTCTTCAATAGGATATATGGACTAATGGGAGACCCACGCTTGTGGTTGCTTGTGGGTGAAAACTTTAGTTTCCATCTCTGGTTGGTGTTTGTATGTAGTTTGCCTGTCTCTGTGATAGCTTATTTTTTGGTGTTGTTGATTTGTGTGCCTGCACGTGTAAGCCAATGTGTCCTTACTTCTCCCCAGCTTGATCTTTCTCTTTGTGAGTGGTTTTGTTTCCTGCAGATTCACATACAGATGTTGGATCTTAATTTGATCACCCAGTTGCAGGATAACATTCCTGCACCCGGGTGATCAAGTTAACATTCCTGCAACTTGTAGTGTATTTGAGGTTTTAAAAGGCTTCTGAAGTTTGCAATTTCCCCTTTTGAAATTTCAGACTTGATTTTTCCTGTACGAAAAATGCATCAACCCCCTACAAAAAAAATCATTTAATTATAATCCACATAATAATTCACATTTCCTGTTGCTGCAGGATTATTTTCTTCAGCAAACCGGCTGCAATGAAGATCCTACATCTGTAAGGGGAGATGCGTATCTTATTATCTTTAAATTATTTCTCCTTTTAACAAAATGGCCATTTACAGGCAGCGGATGACAAATTGAACCTGCCGATGCAAATAGAGTTGGGCCCTTAATGAAACCCTTAATTCATCCAGAATGAAATTAATCCTAGACAGTGACAGTGACAGTGAGTGAAGCTGTATAATCAGTGACACACACACGTATTTATCATTATCATATTGTCCTAATATTATAGTCTAACATACAAAAGTACGTTCCATTGTGAATGAGTCCAGAATTATTGGCAGACAGAGATTGAACCCCCATCTAAACAGCTATTCTCATACACACATATAAACAACATAGCGTGATTATATTAGCCTTTATATTAAAGTGTAGCAAAAAATTATTTTTTTCCATTGCGTACAAAATGTTATTCTGGTCCCTAGGAGGACTAAAGGACAGTCACAACTAAGTAATTACTTTGTGTGTGTGTGTGTGTGTGTAATCATTCATTTAGCTTGTCCACCCATGCCTGAACCTCTTGGCAATTATGATCCATTTGAGTCTCCCTGCAAAATGAACCTTATGTGCAACATGAATTACGCTGTCACACACAGAAACACAATTCAATTATTCCATTTCATAAATAGAAGGATCGGTGTGTTACTGTTACGAGGATAGAATGATTCCTGTTGTATCTTTAAAGCAACACTCTGGGATTTGTTTATCAGAAAAACGTGATGGGGCCAGGGAAATGGAACCCCTTTCAAATTCATAGTCAGCATTCTACAAATCAAATCTAGTTGTTTCAGCTAATTATGATTAAGTAACTGGTTACACAGACTTGTTTTAGTGTTCTAAACTTTTCAGTCCAAGTGTTACCTGAACAAAAATTGTTGGCCCAAATAAGTCAAAATGCAGTTCACTGAAAAATGTTTTTGCTCAAATTGTCTCGTATGTTCATTCATACGAATGAATTAAATACAAATAGTTGGCTTCAATTATTATTTGAGCATCTTACTTAACAAAAGGCTGTGGAACACAGACACACACAGTGCTTTTATAACATACAATGTTTTCAATGCGGTGACTTTCTTGGGTAGAGTAGACTGCAGCCCTCCAAGGCTATGATGATACCTTTAAAAGGGCCCGATGATGTGACATACTGACTCCACTGTCCAGTCTATTCAGAGACACACACACAAACAGACACACACACAGTCACACACACACACACACACACAGGGCCGGTCCTGGACACTGCCTCCCTAGGCAGAAAAAATATGTCCCCACCCCCACGAAATAGAAGTTTCAGTAATGGACAGAGAAATAGGTATTCTTATCATATTTCTCAATGTCAAACCAGAGTTGTCTTGTTTGCAACAGCTGTTTGCAAATAATGACATATTAGACATCCTTATGAATCTAAGCATGGCACTTTCAAACATTACCTTTCCACCCAGACAGAGGCTCTACCGACGCTTCAACTGCTGGCTACTCCTCCGTTGTATAACCCAACAACAGAAGTGCTTCCCTAAAAGCTGCCTGGGTTTAAACAAACATCTTCTCTTTTCAGGACGAGAAGAGCTCAATTACTGTAATAGGGACAGAATAGCAAAGTCCATTTTTTTAAAAATCTCCTGGAATATTATAGGCTGCAGCTCAGCTTCATAGAGAGGAATCAATATATCTCCATATGCTTCGGAGTCACGTCTTCTGCAGGCATTTTAGAGCTTGTTTCTAGCATGAGGCATCACCGAGTTAAGCATAGTTATAGAGCTCTTGAAATCGTTTGGATATGTTTCATGTATTTCTTTCAAAATAGAAAACAAACCATCGATATCCTTTTTGCCCTTTCCTCACGCAATTCGAGCCCTGGTTTTATAACACACCAAGCCCTTCTCAGACACGGAGGTATTTAATCAGTACATGCGGCAATATTGGAGTATTTGGCTATACCGACATCTATGGATAGCATAACTGTGTCTGTCAAACAGGTAGGCTTGCTACTTATTTTTTGGGAATTGGAAGAAATAGGTTCCAATTTGATATGTAATTCTATGATTATGCCCATAAAAAAATGTTGGTGCACGCATGCACTTATAGGAGGTCCTAAGCAGAAGGGAATGTTATTTTAACCCCTGCATCAGAGAGTTACAATGTTGCTATCACTATGCAGCCAACGGCCTATAGTAGGAAACAGAGTTTCTTACTAATAATATGCCACGTGTTATCACACATGGCACGACCCCACAATTGGTACAATAAAATAGCACTTTTATATTACATATTTAACAAATACTTTAATATTCATGTAGAACTGTAAAAAAAAAGTGAGATCGTTTCACTGGAGCATTGTGTAAAATAAGCTTTATGGCAATGGCCCAGCCTTAACAAATTAGTTTATTTACATATTGAATTTGATTGACCAATGTTAGTTTCAGCATTTATTTATTTAGTCTTCACCTAAAGTGGCCTCTTTCCTCTTCATTGGTGCTGCATTGCAGTCAGCGATGTTCTCTTGGGAGCTGTCCATGGTCCTGAAATCAAATCATCTGAGAGAGACAGAGAGAGATAAGGGGGGGAGAGAGTGATAGAGTGAGATTAGGATCTAGTCTATTTAAATTAAATAAATACAAAGTAAACAGGTGATAGATAATTGAGTAATCTTACAAATTAATGCAAGTGAATGATCAACGCTTACCGTCTCAATGTAGGCAGCAGCCTCTCTGAGTTAGTGATTGCTGTTTAGCAGTCTGATGGACTTGAGAGAGAAGTTGTTTTCAATCTCTCAGGTCCCAGCTTTGATGCACCTGTACTGACCTTGCCTTCTTGATGATAGCGGTGTGAACAGGCAGTGGCTCGGGTGGTTGTTGTCCTTCATGATCTTTTTGGCCTTCCTGTGACATCAGGTGCTGTAGGTGTCATGGAGGAC
The DNA here is from genome assembly GCF_018296145.1 of Oncorhynchus tshawytscha. Lineage (NCBI taxonomy): Eukaryota > Metazoa > Chordata > Actinopteri > Salmoniformes > Salmonidae > Oncorhynchus > Oncorhynchus tshawytscha. Next base: position 3,358,388 of record NC_056462.1, on the reverse strand, counting down.
AGGTAGTTTGTCCCCGGTGATGCGTTGTGCAGACCGCACCTACCTCTGGAGAGCCTTGCGGTTGAGGGCAGTGCAGTTGCAACCAGGCTGTGATAAATCCTGACAGGGTGCTCTCGATTGTGCGTCTAAAGTTTGTCAGGGTTTTGGGTGACAAGCCAAATGTCAGCCTCCTGAGGTTGAAGAGGTGCTGTTGCGCCTTCTTCACCACACTGTCTGTGTGGGTGGACCATTTCAGTTTGTCTTTGATGTATACGCCGAGGAACTTAAAACTTTCCACCTCCACTGCTGTACCTTCGATGTGGATAGGGGGTGCTGCCTCTGCTGTTTCCTTAAATCCACAATCATCATCTTTGTTTTGTTGATGTTGAGTGAGAGATTGTTTTCCTGACACCATACTCCTCCTCTCTGTAGGCTGTCTCATCGTTGTTGGTGATCAAGCCCACTACTGTTGTGTCTGCAAACTTGATGATTTGAGTTGCATAGCCACGCAGTCGTAGGTGAACAGGGAGTACAGGAGAGGACTGAGCACGCACCCTTGTGGGGCCCCAGTGTTGATGGTCAGCGAAGTGGAGATGTTGTTTCCTACCTTCACCACCTGGGGGTGGCCCGTCAGAAAGTCCAGGACCCAATTGCACAGGGCGGGGCTGATGTTGATGAGCTTGGAGGGTACTATGGTGTTGAAATGCTGAGCTGTAGTCAATGAACAGCATTCTTACATAGCTATTCTTCTGGGATAGGGCAGTGTGATGGCGATTGCGTCATCTGTGGACCTATTGGGGCGGTATGCAAACTGAAGTGGGTCTAGGGTGGCTGGTAAGGTGGAGGTGATATGATCCTTGACTAGTCTCTCAAAGCACTTCATGATGACACAAGTGAGTGCTATGGGGCAGTAGTCATTTAGTTCAGTTAGCTTTGCCTTCTTGGGTACAGGGACAATAGTGGCCATCTTGAAGCATGTGGGGACAACAGACTGGGATAGGGAGTGATTGAATATGTCCGTAAACACACCAGCCAGCTGGTCTCTGCATGCTCTGAGGACGCGGCTAGGGTGCCGTCTGGGCCAGCAGCCCTGCAAGGGCTAACGCGTTTAAATGTTTTACTCACGTCGGCCACAGAGTAGGGGTGGGGGGGGGCAGTCCTTGTTAGCGAGCCGCGATGGTGGCACTGTATTATCCTCAAAGCGGGCAAGGTGGTGTTTAGTTTGTCTGGAAGAGTGACGTCGGTGTCCGTGACTCCACTTTGTCCCTGTACTGGAATTTCGCTTGATTGCCTTGTTTATATACGACACTGTTTATATTCAGCCAAATTTCCAGACCTCTTTCCACGGTTTAATGCGGTGTATCACGCTTTCAATTTTGTGCAAATACCGCCAACCATCCACTGTTTCTGGTTAGGGTAGGTTTTAATAGTCACAGTGGGTACAGCATCTATAATGCACTACTTTATAAACCCGCTCACCGAGTCCGCGTATAGGTCGATGTTGCTCTGAGGCTGATTCTCACATATTCTGGTCCGCGTTATCAAAACAATCTTGAAGCGCGGCTTCGGATTGGTCAGACCAGCGTTGAATGGTTCTTGTCACTGGTACATTCTGTTTGAGTCTCTGCCTATAAGATGGTACAAGCAAGATGGCGTCGTGGTCAGATTTGCCAAAGGGAGGGTGGGGGGGGGCTTTGTATGCGGAAGTTAGAGTAGCAGTGGTCAAGAGTATTACCCCTGCGCGTCGTGCAATCAATATGCTGATAGAATTTAGGTAGCATTGTTCTCAAATTTGCTTTGTTAAAATCCCCAGCTACAGTAAATGCAGCCTCCGGATATATATAGTTTACAGTTTACATAGAGTCCAGTAAAGTTCCTTGAGGGCCCTCTTGGTGTTTGCTTGAGGGGGAATGTACACAGCTGTGACTATAACTGACGAGAATTCTCTTGGTAGGTAAAATGGCCGGCATTGATTGTAAGGAATTCTAGATCGGGTGAGCAGAAGGACTTGAGTTCCTGTATGTTGTTATGGTTACACCATGAGTGGTTAATCATAAAGCATCCACCCCCGCCCTTCCTCTTCCCAGAGAGGTGTTTATGTCTGTCGGCGCGATGCATGGAGAAGCCCGGTGGCTGACCAGGAGGCCGCTAACTCTGCCCCTTCTGCGGCGCCGGTGTTTTGGGTTGGCTACTGGGATTAGATCCATTGTCCTGGGTGGTGGTTCGAACTGAGGATCTGCTTCGGGAAAGTGGTATTCCTGGTCGTAATGTTGGAAATTTGACGTTGCTCGTACATCCAATAGTTCTTCCTGGCTGTATGTAATAAGACTTAAGATTTCCTGGGGTAACAATGTAAGAAATAATACATAAAAAAAGAAAATACTGCACTCGAAGCGAGGCAACCATTTCTGTCGGCACCATTTTGATATGCCATCAGTATGCTGATAGAATTTAGGTAGCCTTGTTCTCAAAGTTTGAGTCTCTCTTGACTCGTAGAGTGCAAGGTAGTTTGAGTTTGAGCTTGGAGAATGTGCGCTCTCCACTTGCCACTGTCACCGGGAGTGTGAGAAGATCTCCCAGAGCGAACAAAGGCATGGAGATACAAGGAGGCCATTTGGGGTCTGGATATGTACCCCAGTGCGTTGAGTGCTTTTGCCTCACTGCCCAGTCTCCTGCTCAAAAACGTTGAGCTCATTACACAGATATGTTGCGTCGAAGGCCCTGGAAGCCCAGAATGTATGGGTCCTCTCCAGTGTGGCACAGTCCCTGGTAAGTGCTGCAGTGTCCATGTCCTTGAATGTGGGGATGTTGTACAGGATGCTGAAGACACTGCTGTGCTCTTAAAGCTGCGTCAAGCGCTCGTTGGCGAATCAAGAATCTGATTAGCTAAGATGATTACCACTAGTAGTAGCTAGCTAATGTTAACAGGCTAGGTTAGGCTACTGCCTTAATCACTAATCGTGTTCGTCACACCAACATCAAAAAACAATACAATCATTTAATTGGCGGATTCATTTCTGTTAACGTTTCACAATTGCATAATCCAATATAAACACACCAAGCATAGTCGGAGTGAATTTCGGGAGAAGTGGGAATTGCAGAAACGCTATGAGCTGTTGGCTGGGGTGCCGTCGGCAGTGTAGTAGCCGATCAGGGGCGCCGGGGAGCCAATTGTCAAAATGCCGCCATAGGTGGCTGCTTAATCTGGCCTATCATGTATGCGTGTCAACTATGTAAGTTGAAAACATTGTACGTTAAAGCACTGTGTGTATGTAACTAGTTCCACTGACTTTTAAAATTAAGATGACCAAAAAATGATTTTGAGTTGACTGAACATCTGAGACAATTTAAGCAGACGCACAACTAGAAAGTTGACTGCATTTTCATTTTCTCAAGTTGGAGCTAAGTTTTGGGCCAACTAATTGTTTGTTTTAGTTCAGGTAACACTTGAACCGAAAAGTTGAGTAAAAAAGAACAAGGCTGTGGAACCATTAATAATACTAATTAGTTCAAACAACTAGATTTGTTTTACAGTGTAGACGCAAGGACAGACAGTCCCCGACATCCACATGATAGGTTAGAACAAGTTTACACGAATCCCAGATTCCAGATTGTGGCTTTAATGAGAGCAACTTGAACATACGATAATACTGATCTCCCTCTGTGTTAATTGAGCCAGGCTCGTTATTTTCTATAGTCTGTGATCATGGTGGAACGTGTGAATCCTCCGACATGATGCCCATTGATTTGGTGAGATTGTGTGTGAGTGTGTATGAGTGTGTGTGTGTGTAGTGCGAGTTCCCCCGCAAGTCTTTGTTGTTGGGCAGGCAAGCGTCAGGCATCTCTGACTGGAAATGATAATGATCTCAGTTAGTGCACGCTCTCCATGTAAAAAGGACAAGGGAGGGAGGGAGGGAAAGAAGGGTAGACAGAGAGGGAGATACGGGGAGAGAGAGGGAAGGAGAGAGCGAGAGGGAGAGTGATGGGAAAGAGAGGGAGAGACAGAAGAGAGGGAGAGAGAAGGTGGAAGAGAGGACTTGTATTAAGAAATAGTCAGTACTGTATAAGTTGAAACTAATTAGCCCCTGGTGGACCTTCAGATCATAGAGATGCAACATAATCGTGTTCTATTTCATTCTGAGCTTCAACTTCTCCCAAACATCACACAGGTCAGTACTGGGCCACTCTGTTCCTAAGAAGGATTGGTAGTGACCGTGGGATATATCCCAAATGGCACCCTATTCCCTATGCTAGGAAATAGGGTGCCATTTGAGACAGAGAACGGAAATGTGAAGTATTTTTTGACATAACCTAATAGGTCTAGATGTGCTAGCTAGCCTACTTTATGGCATTCTCCTCCAATTTACAGTGCCTTTGACATACCCCTTGACCTACATACCCTAACCCTAACCTAACCACTAATCCCACCCTTATCCTAACCCTAACCTCGCTCTTACCCCAACCTTAAACCTAACCCTATCCCCTACCTAGACTTAAAAGGGACGAAAGACCAAGGATGAAGAAACCTAAAACCAACGCACCCCAAAACCAACTTTACTAAAGTGGGCAACTATAGGGTTCTACAACCTGGGCGGATCTGTGCCCGAATCCCTCGACTCCCCCATTTGGCAAGTGGGGTGCAACCCTCCCTCCCAGTCTCTGCATTAGCTTGAAGGCATCAGATCAACCTTGTGGATTCCTTAACAAACAAAAACCTAACCCTAACCCCTATCCCCAACCCACATTTTGTTGTGTTACAGCCTGATTTGAAAATGTATTAACACACAATACCCCGTAATGACAAAGTGAAAACAGGTTTTTAGAAATTGTTTCAAATAGATAGATTCCATAGATTTTGAAGCTGATTTAAGGCAAAACTAGGCCACTTAGGAACATTCATCGTCATCTTGGTAAGCAACTCCAGTGTATATTTGGCCTTGTGTTTTAGGTTATTGTCCTGCTGAAAGGTGGACTAATCTCTCAGTGGCTGTTGGAAAGCAGACGGAACCAGGTTTTCCTCTAGGGGTTTGCCTGTTCTTAGCTCTATTCCATTTATTTTTATCATCAAATTTAAAAAAAAAACTCCCTAGTCCTTGCCGATGACAAGCATACCCATAACATGATGCAGTCACCACCATACTTGAATATGAAGAGTGGTACTCAGTGATATGTGGTGTCATTTAGGTTAGTATTGTGGAGTAACTACAGTGTGGTTGATCCATCCTCAGTTTTCTCCTATCACAGCCAATAAACTGTAACTGTAACAAACTGTAAAGTCATCATTGGCCTCATGGTGAAATCCCTGAGTGGTTTCTTTCCTCTCTGGCAACTGAGTTAGAAAGGAAACCTGTATCTTTGTAGTGACTGTGTGTATTGACACACCATCCAATGTATAATTAATAACTTCACCATCCTCAAAGGGATATTTAATGTCTGCTTTTTTTTACCCATCTACCAATAGGAGCCCTTCTTTGCGAGGCATTTGAAAACCTCCCTGGTCTTTGTGGTTGAATCTGTGTTTAAAGTTCACTGCTCGACTGAGGGACCTTACAGATAATTGTATGTGTTGGGTACAGAGATGAGGTAGTCATTACAAAATCATGTTAAACACAATTATTGCACACAGAGAGAATGCATGACATGTTTTATGTTACTCGTTAAGCACATTTTAACTCACAAATGTATTTAGGAGTGCCATAACAAAAGAGGTTGAATACTTATTGAGTCAAGACATTTCAGCTGTTCATTTTAAATGAGTTTGTAAACATTTCTAAAAACGGAATTCCACTTTGACAATATGGGGTATTGTGTGTAGGCCAGTGACAAAAACAATCTAAATGTAATCCATTTTAAATTCAGGCTGTAACACAACATGTGGGAAAAAGTAAAGGGGTGTGAATACTTCCTGACGGCTCTGTATGTTACCAATATCAATCAGCTTTGTCTCTATTAGATCATCCATTTGGTTCATTTGTAGTTGTATTGTGAATCGAGACATGGCCATCCCTGGTCATTGTGAGTGCTAGCCTACGGCTCAGTCCCAAATGACACCCTATTCCCTATATAGTGCACTCCTTTCGACCAGAGCCCTATGGGGGAACAGGGTGACATTTGAGAACCAACCTAGGTGATTCATACAGCGTGAATACAGCGTTAGCTGCTGTTCTGTTTATCTACACTGCAGGAATGTTAGTAATAGCCTATAACCAAGATAAGACACACTCTCTCAATGTCTCTCTCGGCCTCGCATGGGTTTGCCTTTACAATCGAGATCGGAGGAATAAGCACAATAGGCAAACTACTTTATCTTGCCCACGGTAGTCCCTGTGGAAGTGCGGGAAGAAGAGCTTTCGGATACGAGCGGGGACGTACTAGAATCCCCCCCCCCTTGTCAATTTGGATGATTCAGTGCTGCTCTCAGCCGGGGAATAAAAGCCTTGCCTCCGGAGGCTCCCAGAGAGCCTGCTAGCTATACCACCTGACAGTGCAGGAGATAGCAGGCCCATTTATTATACAGTAGCCTTCCCTGTTAGCTAGCTAGCACTGCTGCCTGCTGCTGAAGGAGTAGTACAGTGCATCAGTCCTAAATGGAACCCTGTTCCCTATGTAGTGCACTACCTTTGACCAGGGCCCATAGGGAATACCATAGGGCTCTGATCAAAAGAAGTGAGCTAAATGGGGAATAGGGTTCCATTTGGGTTGTATCCCAACACTGACACTCCTACGGGCTAGCTTACGATGAGTCGGTCCGACGGGAAAGTCAACTCAGCTGCCATGGAAGTGTGTAAACATTTGGACCGCAGACTGCAGAGAAAGACTGAAGCGAAAATGAAGAGGAAGACTGCAGAGAAGAGAGAGGAAAACACAGGCATCTTAACCTCTCCATGCCACGAGGCGACAATAGAGGGAATGTGAGGCTGAATGTGAACCGGAAGTAGCCTACAGAGTGCAGGATGAGCCAGTACTCTAATAAATGTATACATCTTTATACAATCATATTTATCTTTATTGTAATAATCATCGATAGTCACATTCCCTTAGGTCTCTAAGCCATGTAATAATCATCACGTAAACCCGGCGATATCTGTCCTTCTGCCACTGGGCTCTGCGCTCAAAGCGGTCAGCCGCCTGAGTGGACCTTGTCTGCCTGGAGAGGGCTTGACTGATTAGCAGAGACCAGGCCAGGACCTGTCGGTCACTCCAACCTCTGAATGCTGGAGAGACTCTGTGAACCTTTAGAGCAGGTCAGTACAGTAGAGAAGGGTGGGAGGTGATGGGCAGAGAGGCTCAGACATACAGACGGACCAGGTGCTCATTGTAAATAAGAATTTGACCTGCCTGGTAAAATAAAAGGTTCTATTAAAATAGGCCTAAATGAATAAATAGCCCCAATTGTCAGCACCTATCAAGTCCATTTGGAATCCTAAAATGTCTTGTGCTGGCTAGATTATCCAGCTCCACACAGTGGCTGATTTGGCTTCCACATACATGTTATCAGGCTCTAGCCTACAGGGCTGTGCTAAAGCTGTGGGTTGGAAGACAAAGCAGGGAGTCCACTGTCAGGGAGCTCCTTTTAGCCAGTCACCTTACATGAATAGAGCCGACACAAATGCCCAGTCATATATCAACGTCCCCCCGAATGAGTGGAGTGGGCAAAGTGTGCCAAATGAAGAGTCCCGGTAACACCTCTTAAGTACACAGGACGCCTCCGAGGCATTTGACAACCCCTCAAACTCGATCCCGTCCTGTCACCGGTGTGACTGGAGGGGATGGTGTGTGCGTGTGTGTGTGCTAGCCACTATCACAGTCACTCTGAAGTTTTTAGGCCTGCCTGTTTGCCTTCGCACATCATAAACCCGAGCCAGGACCCAGACAGACAGACAAGGACATGACTGCCCGAGCATGACAATGACAGTGTCTGATGCCTGGCCCCCAGCCCCAGCACAGGAGGCACAGCAGTGGTGTGTGTGTGTGTGTGTCTGTATGTCTGTATGTCTGTGTCTGTGCGACTGTAAATAAACCGGACGCTGGAGTCAGTATGTCACATCATCGGGCCCTTTTGAAGGTAGCATCCTATCCTTGGGGAGCTGCAGTCCCTGTCAATGATTTATGGTGAATATAAAGTTGTTTTAGTTTAGTTTTAGTTTCACTGCATCAATGGAAAATATTATAACCTACTCTAACCCAAGAAAGTTACTCCGACAATCTACAGCAACTTTTTAAAGGCTTTGGAACTCGGTCCTGCGGTATGAATACTCATCAACATACTGCACCTCTGCAGTAGCACGAGGCAAAGTCCACACATGCACTTTTCCATGTGCTAATTGTGCAGAAAGAGGTCATAAAAAGGTAGAATAAGACAAAAGGAATCGTACGCTATTACAGCTTGGTGTTCTCTCTTGCATCGCTCTAATCTGGGGGAACCACAGCGTTAGCACTTTGGCCATCGGGAACAGTAATTAAAAGCGCACTGGACCATCTGTTAATGTCCCATTCTTTCCCCTTATGCTTTAGCACTCTGTGTGTGTGTGTGTGTTCGTGTGTGTGAAACACAGAGGGACATTGATACAGGGTGCTGAGACAGTTCTTATAGCAGTAGAAGTGCAGCGATTGCAGATTCAGTCACATAGATCCCAAGTCAGCTAGAAGACTCTCACTCCCCGTCCACAGCCTGCCAAGCTGCTTTCCCCCGGTCACCAGTTGTACCCAAACTCCCCATAGAAATCCCCTTTGAGTTGCCCGAAAATCCGACATGCGGAGGTTGAAATGATTTCCGTGTTAGTTGTCCTTGGCTCTTTTAGCTGAGCTGTAGTCGTGACCATTGTGGCTCTTTGGGGAAGGTGAGTCTTTGTCCCCGGGCCCCAGCGGAGGCCAGAGGGAGGGACTGCTGTGCTGTGCTGTACTTTACACATGAATGACTTGGCCCATTCAGGCTGAATTCAGTCTCCCTCAGAGGCGTAGTGAGCAGGCCGCTGCCTCTGCTGTAGTCTGTGGTACTTTACTTCAGAGCCACATGAGCTGAACCCGTAGAAATGTACATGGCTGAAGAGTCCCTTTCTGGCGTGGCGTAAACACATGGAACACAAACCAGTGGTGGCTGGTTGTACGTTAATTCTGAGGACGGGCTCACATCGTAAAGGCTAGAATGGAATAAATTAAACAGTGGAAAATATATCAAAGAAATGGTTTCCATGTGTTTGGTACCATGCCCTCCATTCCAGCCGTCCTCCCCTTTCAGTCTCCTCCTACACAACTGCAGAAGACACACTATGACACTCACTCATAGACCCATTCATGCGCACACACATTGATTGATACATTGATAGATAGAATGTCTGGGATAGAATCTCTGAATGTGGATTCTCATTCTAGTAATTATATTTATAAGGTCTGCAATACTGTTAGAGAGAGAGAGAGAGAGAGAGCGAGAGAGAGAGAGAGAGAGCTCCAAACCATCTTCCCCAGCTTTAAAGACAGCCCCCCCAACACACCATGTCTCCTGAAATATCCCCACACTTTTTATCATTCTATAGAACTCAAATTCAACCCTAATGCACGCAGAGACCATCCCATTAAATAATAGTGAAGGGTCTGTTATCCTCCCACCTTATATTGTGCAGTTATATCATTATTCAGTTTAATCGAGTAACTAATTACAGAGAATCTTTGATAAAAATGAAGTCTCCAGTTTAATGATAGTAAAGACACGACAGCTGGAGAAAACGTGACTTGGTCAATAAGAAAGTGGTTAGATGAAGCAGATGCTAAGCTACAGGACTTTTTTGCTAGCACAGACTGGAATATGTTCCCGGAATTCCTCTGATGGCGTTGAGGAGTACAAAACATCAGTCACTGGCTTCATCAATAAGTGCATCGTTCCCACAGTGGTTGTATGTACATACCCCGACCAGAAGCAATGGATTACCGGCAATATCCGCACTGAGCTAAAGGGTGAAGCTACCACTTTCAAGGAGTGGAAATCCCACTATGCCCTCCGACGAACCATCAAGCAGGCAAAGCATCAATACAGGACAAAGATTGAATCGTACTACACTGGCTCCGACGCTCGTCGGATGTGGCAGGGCCTGCCAACTATTAGAGACTACAAAGGAAAGCACAGCCGCGAGCTGCCCAGTTACACGAGCCTACCAGACGAGCTAAATTACTTCTGTGCTCACTTCGAGGCAAGTAGCATTGAAACATGCATTAGAGCATCAGCTGTCCCTGTCAAATGTGTGATCACACTTTCCGTAGCCCATGTGAGTAAGACCTTAAAACAGGTCAGCATCCACAAGGCCGCAGGGCCAGACGGATTACCAGGACGGGTGCTCCAAGCATGCTCTGACCAACTGGCAAGTGTCTTCACTGACCTTTTCAACTGAGTCTGTAATAGCAACATGTTTGAAGCAGACCACCATAGTCCCTGTGCCCAAGAACACTAAGGTAACCTACCTAAATGACAACAAATGACAACCAACCCATAGCACTCACGTCTGTATTCATGAAGGGCTTTGAAAGGCTTGTCATGGTTCACATCAACACCATTATCCCAGAAACCCTAGACCCACTAAAACTTGCATAACACCCCAACAGATCCACAGATAATAAAATCTATATTGCACTTCACACTGCCATTTCCCACCCTGACAAATGGAACACCTATGTGAGAATGCTATTCATTGACCACAGCTCAGCGTTCAACACCATAATGCCCTCAAAGCTCATCACTAAGCTAAGGACCCCGGGACTATACACCTCCCACTGCAACTGGATCCTGGTCTTCCTGACGGGCCACCTCCGGGTGGTAAAGGTTGGTAACAAGACATGCGCCACGTTGATCCTCAACACAGGGTCCCCTCAGGGGTGCGTGCTCAGTCCCCTCCTGTACTCCCTGGCCAGGCATGACTCCAACACCATCATAAAGTATCCCGATGACACAACAGTGGTAGACCGGATCACCGACAATAATGAGACAGCCTATAGGGAGGAGGTCAGAGACCTAGCAGTGTGGTGCCCGGACAACAACTTCTCCCTCAATGTTTCGGTCTGACTGAGACCCAGCCTCAGTGTTTCGGTCTGACTGAGACCCAGCCTGCAAGCACACTCTCGCAACAGCCAGGGCTTAACCACAAAGACTAATAGAGGTGTCTTATGTAAAGTATATAGTGGTAGAGTTTTTAGACACATAGCAACAGTATCTTATTATTAGGCCTGCAGCAAAACATATGAATCTTAAGGTCCCCTTAATCAATACTGGGGAGGGTCTTTGGGGCCCACCCCCTACATTTTCCAGAATTTAGCCAGGTTCAGATTACAATCCAAAAGAGCGGTATATAAGGATCTGATTTAGCCTTTCTGATTTGTCTTACACAATGATTCCTCAGTTGCTTGAACGCTTGCCAGTCCGGGCCTAAGCCTGTGTTCCTGGCCTTGACCCAAGCATCATCTCTTTTATGAATTACTTCTGATAATTCAGAAGTGTACAAGGCATTCGATCTACCTTTAAACCCATCAATTTCTTTGTAAGGGAGCATGATTATCCACAATAGTGTTAAAGACATCGGCAAAAAGGCTGAAAGCTAAATCAGGTTCAGGGACAGTTGAAATACAGTCAAGGTCACTGAAATAAAGAACATGTTAAAGATGCCTATTCACTGAAGTTTTTAAAGTTCCTCTTTGTGATGACCCGAGGCTTAGATTTTTGTATTCTCACATCTCTAACACAAACAACTGGGCAATGGTGACTAATGTTTTGAGTGAAGACACCAGTAGAAACATATTTCTCTGGTGTGTTCATTAAAGTAAGATCAATCAAAGTGGATTGGACCGTTAGTGTTGCGCCGTGTAGGCTTAGTCACCAGCTGAGTTAGGCTTTAGATCATTGCACATGTCTTTTAGATTGTCTGAAGCTTGCATTTCCCGGTCATAATTTAGGCCACCCGGGATAATAAATTCTGATTTAGTAGAAGACAACAAACTCGTTAACTCTTTGAGTGCACAAAGGTTAGCACAGGAAGGATGGTAGACCCCTAGGACAGTGAATGATAAATTATTTCCCAGACAATGGCTTAAAGATAGTAGCTCCATTTTTTTTAAATAATTAGAATTATAATTATTTTTTTTTATTTTTTTTATAAGAATGGCCACTCCATCACCTCTACCCTGTCTGCCGCTCTGAAAACATTATAACCCTCAAAATTAATATCAGTCCAGAATGTCCCCAGAGATCCAAGTTTCAGTCAGTACCAAATCTTGATATGGCTATAAGATTGCATAGAACTACACCAAGGACTGACAGTCCATGACATCCACATATATTAAAAAGTCCAGATTGTAGCTTTAATCAGAGCAATTTGCAGTAATACTGATCTCTCTCTTGATTATTTCTGCCAGGCTTGTTATTATCTTTAGTCTGTGATCGTGGTGGAACGTGTATGAATCCTCAGACATGAGGCCCATTGATTTAGTGTGTGAGTGAGTGAGTGAGTGAGTATGCATGTATGTGTAACTACTAACCTCGCTCAGCTGGGACACGGCCTCCTCCAGTCAGAGACAGAGCTAGGCTGAGAACCACCAGGTCCTTGATGGCTGAGAAGGACAACATAACAAAGACAAACACTGGCTGTCCCAAATGGCCTCCTATTCCCTATATTGTGGCACTACTTTTGACGAGAGCCCATATAGGGCTCAATAGTAGTGCACTATGTAGTAAAAAGGGAGCAATTTGGGAAGCAACAACAGTTCTGTCTAAACAAATTTAGGGCTACAATATATCTTAAATGGCACCCTATTCCCTATTTAGTGCACTCCCATAGGGCTCTGGTCAAAAGAAATGCACTATATAGGGATTATGGTGCCATGAGTGTTTGTAGTGCCACTGCCACCACACTAGACATAATATATTGAAAGCAACCAAGTCCAAATCCAAAAGAACAACAGGGCACAACTACTGTAGGCGTATGTACGGCTGCAAGTTAGATACACAGTTTCAGTCTCTCTGTATAACTATACTACAGCATTGGAACTTGCTCTGGATTGCACTGGACACTCGCATGGATTGAGTGCTAGTGATAATCATTCATATCACATGTATATACAGTATCATCATATTTAATATGATAAATGATTGAATAAATGCTGCAGCAGCAGAGACAGTACCTGTTGTAGTAGGGTTTTGGTCCAGTCTTTTGGTCCAGGCAGTGATCTTGTAGCAGTGAAGCAGTCTGACAGTGGTCTCACAGCAGTGTAGGAGTCTTGCAGCGGTCTCACAGCAGTGTAGAAGTCTTGCAGCGGTCTCGCAGCAGTGTGGGAGTCTTGCAGCAGTCTCGCAGCAGTGTAGGAGTCTTGCAGCGGTCTCGCAGCAGTGTAGGAGTCTTGCAGCGGTCTCGCAGCAGTGTAGGAGTCTTGCAGCGGTCTCGCTGCAGTGTCGGAGTCTTGCAGCGGTCTCGCAGCAGTGTAGGAGTCTTGCAGCGGTCTCACAGCAGTGTAGGAGTCTTGCAGCGGTCTCGCAGCAGTGTAGGAGTCTTGCAGCGGTCTCGCAGCAGTGTAGGAGTCTTGCAGCGGTCTCGCAGCAGTGTAGGAGTCTTGCAGCGGTCGCGCAGCAGTGTAGGAGACTTGCAGCAGTCTCGCAGCAGTGTGGGAGTCTTGCAGCGGTCTCGCAGCAGTGTAGGAGTCTTGCAGCGGTCTCGCAGCAGTGTAGGAGTCTTGCAGCGGTCTCGCAGCAGTGTAGGAATCTTGCAGCGGTCTCGCAGCAGTGTAGGAGTCTTGCAGCGGTCTCACAGCAGTGTAGCAGTCTTGCAGCGGTCTCGCAGCAGTGTAGGAGTCTTGCAGCAGTGTAGGAGTCTTGCAGCGGTCTCCCAGCAGTGTAGGAGTCTTGCAGTAGTGTAGGAGTCTTTCAGCGGTCTCGCAGCACTGTAGGAGTCTTTCAGCGGTCTCCCAGCAGTGTAGGAGTCTTGCAGCGGTCTCGCAGCAGTGTAGGAGTCTTGCAGCAGTCTCGCAGCAGTGTAGGAGTCTTGCAGCGGTCTCGCAGCAGTGTAGGAGTCTTGCAGCGGTCTCACAGCAGTGTAGGAGTCTTGCAGCGGTCTCGCAGCAGTGTAGGAGTCTTGCAGTAGTTTAGGAGTCTTTCAGCGGTCTCGCAGCACTGTAGGAGTCTTGCAGCGGTCTCGCAGCAGTGTAGGAGTCTTGCAGCGGTCTCGCAGCAGTGTAGGAGTCTTGCAGCGGCCTCGCAGCAGTGTAGGAGTCTTGCAGCAGTCTGCAGCAGTGTAGGAGTCTTGCAGCAGTCTTGCAGCATTGTAGGAGTCTTGCAGCAGTCTGCAGCAGTGTAGGAGTCTTGCAGCAGTCTTGCAGCAGTGTAGGAGTCTTGCAGCAGTCTTGCTGCAGTGTAGGAGTCTTGCAGCAGTCTTGCAGCAGTGTAGGAGTCTTGCAGCAGTCTTGCAGCAGTGTAGGAGTCTTGCAGCGGTCTCGCAGCAGTGTATGATTCTTGCAGCAGTCTTGTAGGCGTCTTGCAGCAGTCTTGCAGCAGTGTAGGAGTCTTGCAGCAGACTTGCAGCAGTGTAGGAGTCTTGCAGCAGTCTCACAGCAGTGTAGGAGTCTTGCAGCGGTCTCGCAGCAGTGTAGGAGTCTTGCAGCGGTCTCGCAGCAGTGTAGGAATCTTGCAGCGGTCTCGCAGCAGTGTAGGAGTCTTGCAGCGGTCTCGCAGCAGTGTAGGAGTCTTGCAGCGGTCTCACAGCAGTGTAGGAGTCTTGCAGCAGTCTCACAGCAGTGTAGGAGTCTTGCAGCAGTCTCACAGCAGTGTAGGAGTCTTGCAGCGGTCTCACAGCAGTGATAGGAGTCTTGCAGCAGTCTCGCAGCAGTGTAGGAGTCTTGCAGCAGTGTAGGAGTCTTGCAGCGGTCTCCCAGCAGTGTAGAAGTCTTGCAGCAGTGTAGGAGTCTTTCAGCGGTCTCGCAGCACTGTAGGAGTCTTGCAGCGGTCTCGCAGCAGTGTAGGAGTCTTGCAGCAGACTTGCAGCAGTGTAGGAGTCTTGCAGCAGTCTCAGCAGTGTAGAGTCTTGCTTGCAGCAGTGTAGGAGTCTTGCAGCGGTCTTGTAGGCATCTTGCAGCAGCAGCAGTGTAGGAGTCTTGCAGCAGACTTGCAGCAGTGTAGGAGTCTTGCAGCAGTCTCACAGCAGTGTAGGAGTCTTGCAGCGGTCTCGCAGCAGTGTAGGAGTCTTGCAGCGGTCTCGCAGCAGTGTAGGAGTCTTGCAGCGGTCTCGCAGCAGTGTAGGAGTCTTGCAGCGGTCGCGCAGCAGTGTAGGAGTCTTGCAGCAGTCTCGCAGCAGTGTAGGAGTCTTGCATCGGTCTCCCAGCAGTGTAGGAGTCTTGCAGCAGTGTAGGAGTCTTTCAGTGGTCTCGCAGCAGTGTAGGAGTCTTGCAGCGGTCTCGCAGCAGTGTAGGAGTCTTGCAGCAGACTTGCAGCAGTGTAGGAGTCTTGCAGCAGTCTCACAGCAGTGTAGGAGTCTTGCAGCGGTCTCGCAGCAGTGTAGGAATCTTGCAGCGGTCTCGCAGCAGTGTAGGAGTCTTGCAGCGGTCTCACAGCAGTGTAGGAGTCTTGCAGCGGTCTCGCAGCAGTGTAGGAGTCTTGCAGCAGTGTAGGAGTCTTGCAGCGGTCTCCCAGCAGTGTAGGAGTCTTGCAGCAGTGTAGGAGTCTTCAGCGGTCTCGCAGCACTGTAGGAGTCTTGCAGCGGTCTCGCAGCAGTGTAGGAGTCTTGCAGCAGTCTCGCAGCAGTGTAGGAGTCTTGCAGCGGTCTCGCAGCAGTGTAGGAGTCTTGCAGCGGTCTCGCAGCAGTGTAGGAGTCTTGCAGCTGTCTCACAGCAGTGTAGGAGTCTTGCAGCAGTCTTGCAGCAGTGTAGGAGTCTTGCAGTAGCAGAGTCTTTCAGCGGTCTGCAGCAGTGTAGGAGTCTTGCAGCGGTCTCGCAGCAGTGTAGGAGTCTTGCAGCGGTCTCGCAGCAGTGTAGGAGTCTTGCAGCGGTCTCGCAGCAGTGTAGGAGTCTTGCAGCAGTCTGCAGCAGTGTAGGAGTCTTGCAGCAGTCTTGCAGCAGTGTAGGAGTCTTGCAGCAGTCTGCAGCAGTGTAGGAGTCTTGCAGCAGTCTTGCAGCAGTGTAGGAGTCTTGCAGCAGTCTTGCTGCAGTGTAGGAGTCTTGCAGCAGTCTTGCAGCAGTGTAGGAGTCTTGCAGCAGTCTTGCAGCAGTGTAGGAGTCTTGCAGCGGTCTCGCAGCAGTGTATGATTCTTGCAGCAGTCTTGTAGGCGTCTTGCAGCAGTCTTGCAGCAGTGTAGGAGTCTTGCAGCAGACTTGCAGCAGTGTAGGAGTCTTGCAGCAGTCTCACAGCAGTGTAGGAGTCTTGCAGCGGTCTCGCAGCAGTGTAGGAGTCTTGCAGCGGTCTCGCAGCAGTGTAGGAATCTTGCAGCGGTCTCGCAGCAGTGTAGGAGTCTTGCAGCGGTCTCGCAGCAGTGTAGGAGTCTTGCAGCGGTCTCACAGCAGTGTAGGAGTCTTGCAGCAGTCTCACAGCAGTGTAGGAGTCTTGCAGCAGTCTCACAGCAGTGTAGGAGTCTTGCAGCGGTCTCACAGCAGTGATAGGAGTCTTGCAGCAGTCTCGCAGCAGTGTAGGAGTCTTGCAGCAGTGTAGGAGTCTTGCAGCGGTCTCCCAGCAGTGTAGAAGTCTTGCAGCAGTGTAGGAGTCTTTCAGCGGTCTCGCAGCACTGTAGGAGTCTTGCAGCGGTCTCGCAGCAGTGTAGGAGTCTTGCAGCAGACTTGCAGCAGTGTAGGAGTCTTGCAGCAGTCTCACAGCAGTGTAGGAGTCTTGCAGCGGTCTCGCAGCAGTGTAGGAGTCTTGCAGCGGTCTTGTAGGCGTCTTGCAGCAGTCTTGCAGCAGTGTAGGAGTCTTGCAGCAGACTTGCAGCAGTGTAGGAGTCTTGCAGCAGTCTCACAGCAGTGTAGGAGTCTTGCAGCGGTCTCGCAGCAGTGTAGGAGTCTTGCAGCGGTCTCGCAGCAGTGTAGGAGTCTTGCAGTGGTCTCGCAGCAGTGTAGGAGTCTTGCAGCGGTCGCGCAGCAGTGTAGGAGACTTGCAGCAGTCTCGCAGCAGTGTAGGAGTCTTGCAGCGGTCTCCCAGCAGTGTAGGAGTCTTGCAGCAGTGTAGGAGTCTTTCAGCAGTGTAGGAGTCTTGCAGCGGTCTCGCAGCAGTGTAGGAGTCTTGCAGAGCAGTGTAGGAGTCTTGCAGCAGTCTCACAGCAGTGTAGGAGTCTTGCAGCGGTCTCGCAGCAGTGTAGGAGTCTTGCAGCGGTCTTGTAGGCATCTTGCAGCAGTCTTGCAGCAGTGTAGGAGTCTTGCAGCAGTCTTGCAGCAGTGTAGGAGTCTTGCAGCAGTCTCACAGCAGTGTAGGAGTCTTGCAGCGGTCTCGCAGCAGTGTAGGAGTCTTGCAGCAGTCTGCAGCAGTGTAGGAGTCTTGCAGGGTCTCGCAGCAGTGTAGGAGTCTTGCAGCAGTCTTGCAGCAGTGTAGGAGTCTTGCAGCAGTCTTGCAGCAGTGTAGGAGTCTTGCAGCAGTCTTGCAGCAGTCTCCCAGCAGTGCAGCAGTCTTGCAGCAGTGTAGGAGTCTTGCAGCAGTCTCACAGCAGTGTAGGAGTCTTGCAGCGGTCTCACAGCAGTGTAGGAGTCTTGCAGCGGTCTCACAGCAGTGTAGGAGTCTTGCAGCAGTCTCGCAGCAGTGTAGGAGTCTTGCAGCAGTCTGCAGCAGTGCAGGAGTCTTGCAGCAGTCTTGCAGCAGTGTAGGAGTCTTGCAGCAGTCTGCAGCAGTGTAGGAGTCTTGCAGCAGTCTTGCAGCAGTGTAGGAGTCTTGCAGCAGTCTTGCTGCAGTGTAGGAGTCTTGCAGCAGTCTTGCAGCAGTGTAGGAGTCTTGCAGCAGTCTTGCAGCAGTGTAGGAGTCTTGCAGCGGTCTCGCAGCAGTGTGTCTTGCAGCGGTCTGCAGCAGTCTTGTAGGAGTCTTGCAGCAGTCTTGCAGCAGTGTAGGAGTCTTGCAGCAGTCTTGCAGCAGTGTAGGAGTCTTGCAGCAGTCTCACAGCAGTGTAGGAGTCTTGCAGCGGTCTGCAGCAGTGTAGGAGTCTTGCAGCAGTCTCGCAGCAGTGTAGGAGTCTTGCAGCGGTCTCGCAGCAGTGTAGGAGTCTTGCAGCGGTCTCGCAGCAGTGTAGGAGTCTTGCAGCGGTCTCACAGCAGTGTAGGAGTCTTGCAGCGGTCTCACAGCAGTGTAGGAGTCTTGCAGCGGTCTCACAGCAGTGATAGGAGTCTTGCAGCGGTCTCGCAGCAGTGTAGGAGTCTTGCAGCAGTTTAGGAGTCTTGCAGCGGTCTCCCAGCAGTGTAGGAGTCTTGCAGCAGTGTAGGAGTCTTTCAGCGGTCTCGCAGCACTGTAGGAGTCTTGCAGCGGTCTCGCAGCAGTGTAGGAGTCTTGCAGCAGACTTGCAGCAGTGTAGGAGTCTTGCAGCAGTCTCACAGCAGTGTAGGAGTCTTGCAGCGGTCTCGCAGCAGTGTAGGAGTCTTGCAGCGGTCTTGTAGGCATCTTGCAGCAGTCTTGCAGCAGTGTAGGAGTCTTGCAGCAGACTTGCAGCAGTGTAGGAGTCTTGCAGCAGTCTCACAGCAGTGTAGGAGTCTTGCAGCGGTCTCGCAGCAGTGTAGGAGTCTTGCAGCGGTCTCGCAGCAGTGTAGGAGTCTTGCAGCGGTCTCGCAGCAGTGTAGGAGTCTTGCAGCGGTCTCACAGCAGTGTAGGAGTCTTGCAGCAGTCTCGCAGCAGTGTAGGAGTCTTGCAGCAGTCTTGCAGCAGTGTAGGAGTCTTGCAGCGGTCTGCAGCAGTGTAGGAGTCTTGCAGCAGTGTAGGAGTCTTCAGCAGTCTTGCAGCAGTGTAGGAGTCTTGCAGCAGTCTTGCAGCAGTGTAGGAGTCTTGCAGCAGTCTTGCAGCAGTGTATGAGTCTTGCAGCAGTCTCACAGCAGTGTAGGAGTCTTGCAGCAGTCTTGCAGCAGTGTAGGAGTCTTGCAGCAGTCTTGCAGCAGTGTAGGAGTCTTGCAGCAGTCTCACAGCAGTGTAGGAGTCTTGCAGCAGTCTCGCAGCAGTGTAGGAGTCTTGCAGCGGTCTCGCAGCAGTGTAGGAGTCTTGCAGCGGTCTCGCAGCAGTGTAGGAGTCTTGCAGCGGTCTCGCAGCAGTGTAGGAGTCTTGCAGCGGTCTCACAGCAGTGTAGGAGTCTTGCAGCGGTCTCACAGCATGTTAGGAGTCTTGCAGCGGTCTCACAGCAGTGTAGCAGTCTTGCAGCGGTCTCGCAGCAGTGTAGGAGTCTTGCAGCAGTGTAGGAGTCTTGCAGCGGTCTCCCAGCAGTGTAGGAGTCTTGCAGTAGTGTAGGAGTCTTTCAGCGGTCTCGCAGCACTGTAGGAGTCTTGCAGCGGTCTTGTAGGCGTCTTGCAGCAGTCTTGCAGCAGTGTAGGAGTCTTGCAGCAGTCTCGCAGCAGTGTAGGAGTCTTGCAGCAGTAGTGTTGCAGCAGCAGTATTTTTTTTTATCAACTCCCTTGCCATGTTAGAATTTTCTGTGTTGTTTTGAATTTACAGTCAACTACAGCAGAGTACATTTCTCTTTCAGTTTACTTCCTTTGAGCTATAACGGTGTAAAGCCTTATTTGAATATGTCTTAATGTGTCACATGATGACGGTTTGCAAAGTGATATCCAATCTCTGTTTGGAAGCCAACTTGCAGGAAGATATCCAGCATTTTATATCGCTCACAGCTTGCATTTAGAATGCCTGTCAGAGTAGGGGGAACAAATCCCGTATATGGAGACTAATGCCCTCTCTAAGCTGTGTTAAATTGTAATGTATTTATCATCTGTATGTAAGCCTAGATATTTATCTTGACGACAGGACATGACTAGGAAGAACTCAAGGCTTTAGCCACAGCCCAGGTGTTGTGAGATCTGGAATGTAGTCAGCTACAGTATCATATTTCTGCATGAATGACAAGCTAGAAGTGACACAATAAAACGTCTCGCAAAATGTTTGAGTTTTGTTGTTTCTTTTTAATAACATTGCTACATTGGCTCCATCAAAATTAGATGTGGCATTGTAAATAAGTTGTCTCAGATCCCTCAGGTAAAGAAGCCAGATATGGAGGTGGAATCGTGTTTTTCAAAATGTTTACAAATGTATACAACATTAATAGCTGAAATGTCTTGAGTCAATAAGTATTCAACCCCTTTGTAATGGCAAACGTAAATAAGTTCAGGAGTAAACGTTTGTTTAGCAAGTCACAGTTGCATGGACTCCCTCTGTGTGCAATAACAGTGTTTACTATGATTTTTGGATGACTACCTCATCTCTCATCTCTGTGTCCCTCAGTCGAGCAGTGAATTTCAAACACAGATTCAACCACAAAGACCAGGGAGGTTTTCCAATGCCTCGCAAACAAGGGAACAACCTGTTGGTAGATGGGTAAACAATACAAACAAAAAAGCAGACATTGAATATCCCTTTGAGCATGGTGAAGTTATTCATTTAACTTTGGATGGTGTATTACCCAATCACTACAAAGATACAGGTGTCCTTCCTAACTCAGTTGCCGGAGAGGAAGGAAACCAATGGTGACTTTAAAACATTTACAGAGTTTAATTGCTGTGATAGGAGAAAAGTAGAGAAAAGTAATACTGCAAAAAATCTTGCAAAGCAATTAACTTTTTGTCATGAATACAAAGTGCTATGCAAATCCAATCCAATACATTGTACTACTCTCCATATTTTCAAGCATAGTGCTGTCTGCATTATATTATGGGTATGTTTGTAATCGTTAAATAATATCAAATATATTATGATTTGTTTTACACTTTTTTTTGCTTACTACATTATTCCATGTTTTATTTCATTGTTTTGATGTCTTTATTATTATTTTACAATGTAGGAAATAGTACAAATATAGAAGAAAAAAAATGTGTCTGTGTGTCAAACGTTTGACTGTATATCTTTTGTCAACCTTTGATTGTACACCTCTCTCAACCATTAATTTATTATACAGTAGTAACAAATTAAACAAACATGAAACAAGGCATCAAAATACGCTGTTAAAAAAGGTCAAGAAATAAAGCGAACAGAAAACAAAATACATTTTGTAAAATGTACCTTAAGTTTCAAAGGGAAAGCATATCTCACTAATGGTTCTACCATTGTATCTGGAAAAATAGGAATGCATATTGATTTCATGATTAACATAAACGTGCATAAAACTCACAACTTTGAAAGATTTAGTATTTAATATGAAGTCTCACACCGTTCAGAACTTTCATAAAATGTTCTACAGATCACCATCAAATGCCTGGTTAATAACTGTTTGTAAGGTTTCACCTTAACCCCTCTAGTTATAAAATCCCACATAGCATGACTTACAGGCTACAATTTCAAACATATTTTTGCCTCTTTGGAAAAACATTTTGAGGCAAGATTACTCCACCCACAGCTACATGAGTAAACACTAATTTCCCAATTCTCCAGTTTGCTTCCTCGTTCAAAAGGCAGCGTTCTGTCGACGTTCAAGCTAAATGTATAAAACTCAAATACTCTCCAAAATTTCCATATCCCTTTATTAATTCTCCACCTTTTTTTCCACCATTGAGAACTTCCATAAAAATGTTTCTTTTTATCCTTTGGTCGAAAGCAACTTTTCCTGCTTTGTCAAGGTTCTTAGCAAATTTTCCAAGGTTACCTCCATTAAAACCCCAGTAGTTGTCGAATCCCACATAACATTTCTTTTCTTTTACATTTTCAAACCATTTTTTGCATCTTTCAAGAATGACTTCAAAACAGGATTTCCCACCCACAGCTGATGGAGTTAGACAGGGGGAGTTTTTAGTGTACCAGTACACATCACTCTTTTTTGGATCAAAACGTTTTCGCTTATTTAACGGCATATCATTACTTATTTTTAGTTCAGTGTGAATTTGTGAGCCATCGTGATGATGTCCTGCTTTTTTAAGATCAGTATAACTGATTCCAATTAGTTCTTCACCAGTTTTTATGGCTAAGTAGGAATGCTGTTGTTCTTTGTTTATAGGCCCATGGATGTCATATCTATTTTTCATGGTTTCAAAAATGTCCTTATGAATATCAAGGTGTGTAATTTTTTTATTATTTTGTAATATACCAAATAGATTACTTTCTGTACTGTATTTATTGTAAATTTCTTCAGAAAGATCTTTTTTGTCGATTTGTAACTTTTCTCTTAAGAACCTTTCATCATTTTCAAATTTTTGGTTAGGATTAAAGGCATTGCTTGTTTTCTTGTTTTTCTCGCGCTTGGCCATGTCGCAGCTTGCCTTTTTTGAACGTTTGCAGCGTCTGAGTGTTTTGCCCTTCTTGACTTCAATCTCATCGAGCAATTTGATTTTCCTCTCTGCCTCAGCCGCCAACTCATTCCCCATTGCTTTAAGTTTCACCCCGAGAGTTTTGGACTTGGCTTTTATGCTTTTTCCTAATTTGAAAGTGGCTTGTTTTAAACTTGTCTTCGTCAAAGATTTCTGTGGTACTTTAAATCCCATCTGGGAGCCTATCTTAATCCTTTTGATCACCTTCTGTCCTACCTCGTAGCTCTTAACGGAAACCTTCTTTACTCCTTTGGCTGTTGTAATGGAGAGATGCTTAATCGATTTCATCGTGTTTTTCAGTGATTTTATAGAGTTTTTTAGAACATGTTTTGTGTTTTGTTTTATACCCTGTTTGAGCACTGCCTTAAAGCTTGTTTTCAAAGAGTGAACGCCAACTTTAATTGTCGCTTTCAGAGCTTGACTAATGGCCTTGGCACCTGCTTTAGCACCGAGTTTAACCCCAGTTTTGATTCCAAAAACCACTGAAGAGGCTGTGCCAGCCGTTGCAACAGTAACAAGAGCCATGCCTAGATCGAAAGCCACATCAATGGTTGCATCCAGAAGACTGTCCAAAGCTACCTTTTCACACCCTTTTCCTGCATACACTGCTGAGCGTATCAGGTTGTAAAAAAGGGAAATGAAGGGGATGTATCCAAGGATCTCAGCTGCCTTCTCCTCCCCTTTGTCGTAGCACCTTGAGCACCTGGTGACCAGCTTTGTGTCTTCTTTAACATCCTGTAAATTCAACCAAGTCCACTTCTCAGCCTTCTGTCCATTTGCAGTCTGCAATATGACCTTCTTTCCCTGAGACACCAACACCAGTTTTCTTTTCCTGAGGTAAGACCGGAGGAGCTGGCCGTCCCTCTGCCACATCTGGTAGAGCTCATAGCTGAACCTTGTCTCTAGTGTCACAGGGCAAGACTTAGTCACCCGTTTGGTTTTGGAACTGAGAGCCAGATGGTTTAGAGAACTGAGAATGTGATTGCGCTCCCTAAACCACAGTTGTCCGTCAACATAGTCCATGCTGAACTCTTGGAGAGAGAGCTGGTCACCTTCCACTTGTGTGAGTAGGTGGCATGGATCCTGTTCGCTCTTCAACAAGTACTGCTCTACGTTGCTGCGCTTTGTTTTACAGTTGAGGAGATTGAGGTTGTCTAGGCCCAACTCCAAGGGGACCAGAGACCAGCGCTGGCTCTGGTGGTCTGCTTTAAAGGCCAGGGCCACAGTGGACCTTGATAAGTCCAGCACTAGTTCTGTTCCGGATGACTGGATGTACTGTCTCTCTCCGTCGTTCATCAGCCACTCTTGTCTGCTCCCCTCCTGGCGTTTATCTGATAGCCTCACAGTGTTGTCGTCCATTAATGTGTGGAGGACCAGGTGAGTTTGCTTGTTAACAAGGTGTTGTCCCTCCCAGTACCACAGCTGGTTTAGGTGGGGATTCAATGGACTCACCTTGACTGGAGTTCCGTTGTTGAACCCAGTCAGCAGGTCACAGGGCTGCAAGTTGTTCTTAATAAAATAGGAGCAAACAATATCATCAAAGTTAGTCATATCCTCGTTGAATGATACTTTTTGCCATTCCATAGACGGTGTTGTTGCAGAGCAGCTCAAAGTCACTGTTGCTTCTCCTAAATCAGTTGTGATGGCCAAGGCACAGGTAGGTTGTTTCTGAGAGCGAATTTGGCCTCTCTCCTCCGTCCATCTCTGCCTGTTGGAGAAAGTAGCTAGTGGCCAGAGCACTGCAGGTTCTCCTTGCTGCAGGGCGAGACCTGTTCCTAGGTTCATCAGATGGCCTTCATGCCAGAACCACAGTTGCAATCCTAGAGTTTTTCCATTGAACCCTCTGAACCCCACTCTCTTATCCCCCTCAGAGGCAGTCAGTAGCTCACAGGGCCTTGCATGGTTCTTTAGGAAGAACAGAGCAGGGTCATTTGGCAGAGATGTGCAGAACAGCATGTCTGTGTTTGCTTGTGCCTCTGTCATTTTCACAAAGACCCATTGTTGAGTTAAGCCATTGCTTTTTAATTGGACTTTTATTCTTCCATCGTCCCCTGTATCAACATCTAGGTTGACTGTGTCCCGAGACAATGGTTTGATCTCAGAGTCATGGAGGGTCCATAACTGGGTGGTGTTGTCCCCTGAGTCTGTTCTCTGCAAGATCACATTGGCAGCAGCACTAACATCTTGGTGCAGTACTAGACCGGTCTTCACGTTGGTGATTCGTGGCCCATCCCAGTGCCACAGCTGGTTCTCCAGGAGTTCATCCATGACAGGTCGGAGTAGGACTGGGCTTCCCTCAGAGTATCCAGTGAGGTACTCACAGGACTTGTGCTGGTTTCTGATGAAGTACACACAGACAATCTCTTCCAGACCAGCATTGTTCTGCACTAAGGTCCAGTGCTGCTGGCTTTGTCCTCTTTGTGGGGCACAAGATGCCTTGTGGTCACTTTCCATGGTCAGAGCACAGTCTGTACCCTCCATGCTTCTCAAAATGCCCCCTTGGTCTTCCCATCTCTGCTGCAAGGAGAAAGCATACTTATCCCAAAGAATGACAGAGGAGGAACTACTTTCTCCGGGCTGTAATTGAATGGCTAGGTTGGTTCCTACATTTACAAGATGTCTGCCATCTTTGTACCAGAGCTGTAGGTGAATAATATCTGTGTCGAAGCCCTGGGAATGGGGACTATGGCCTTTGGCTCCAGCGGTTAACAGCTTACAGGGGTAGGCAGAGTTCTTAATGAAATACTGTGTCGGAGGGATCTGGGCCTCACAGTGTAACAGTTGGGGGTCTTTCAGGGCCTCCTCCTTTCTGAGCAATTTCCACACTTGAGTAGCATCCAACGTTGGTGCAGAAACTTTAATAGATCCATCATCATCTGCATTTATTGTGAGGGATTTGTTCAAAATTGTAATGTGTCCTCCATCATATGCCCATGTGTTGTTTTCTGTAGCAATGTTCACTTCTACCAAAGTCACAGCTCTGTCTTCTTCTGGGCCCAAACCACCAACTAGCCCCAGGCTCAGTCCGGTCTGTGTGTGAACAAGGCGGCCTCCATTCCAGTACCACAGTTGAGAGTCTATTAGTTCGTCCACCACAGGGCGGACCTTCATCGTCTCATTAGCAGAAAAGCTAGTTAGAACTTCACAGGGTGAATGCTGGTTCTGGATGAAATAGATGCATACAAAGTCTTCAGGATCTTCCCACACTTTCTCCACACCAACAACCTCCCACTGGGGCTCTTCTGACTGGGAGCAGGACAGTACAGGGCTCTGGTCAGCCCGGTCAGCAGGGGTCAGGACACATGTAAGGTTTGCTGTCGATCTCAGTACACCTTTGTTCAAGGACCATCTCTGGGATTTTTCAAAAGTTAACTTTTCAAACATGACCGGGTTTCTAGAGTGTGATAGGTGCAGGGCTAGTCCTGACTCCACATTGACCAGGTGATCGAAGTCCCATTGCCAAAGCTGTGCTGCATTTGAGTCATAATGCCTAAACTGAGGGCTCTTCCCGTCTGGGGCTCCAGTGAGCAGCAGGCATGGCATGAGGGTGTTTTTAATGAAGAAAGTACTGCTATTCTGAACGGGACAGTTCAGGAAGTTATCTTCGTTTGACGATCTACTGCTTTCTACAAACTCCCACTCCTGGAATGCATTACTGTTGTTGATTTGCAGGGATATCTTTCCATTTTCATGCTGTAAAGTTACTACGCTGTTGTTACTAAGGGCAGACATGATATATTGATCACCCCACTTCCATACCTGTGTTAATAATGGGTCAAAGTGTTCTAATGTTAAATCTCCCTTCTCCTTGCCAATGTCTGGTGTTGAGAGGTAGAGTCCACTAGCTGTGTGGATTAGATGGTTTCCCTTCCAATGCCACACTTGAAGGTGGAACAGCTGCTCTGTCACAGGTCTGAGCTGAATGGCACCAGTCTCTGGAAACCCAGTGAGAACCTCACAGGCAGGGTGGTTACTTTTGATGAAGTACTGACACTGGATCATCTCCATACTGTTGAAACCTGTACCAAACTCAATCCACTCCCAGTGGTGGAATGGACTGTTCATATTATGGTTGCAGTGGACCTGAATGCTATGGTCAGTGCCTTCAACACACAGCAGGCAGTCTGGATCCCACTTTGAGGACATTAGTGTGTCCATGTCCCATTTCTGGGAGTCTGGGAAGTCATCCTGAGCGAGTAGCTCTGCCCTGACAGATGTGGTATTCACTGCTGCTCTAAAACCCAGTGCCAGGCCACTTGCCATGTTTATCAGCCGCCCTCCTTGTGTAAACCAGAGCTGATTAAGTACTCTAGAGCTATTGAAAGACTGCATGTGAAGCTCTGCATCCTGTGCAGTAAGAAGCTGACAAGGCAAGGCATCAATCGTAACAAAAAACAGTTGGACACATTCTGTGACAGTAATTTGATTGTCTGTACTAAGAGCATCAAGAAAAGACCACCTACCAACTGAGATGTTCAACAGGTCATTGTAGATAACGTCAAGGTTAAGGTCCGGTCGCAGTGTGGACCATATGTTCTCTCCGTTTATATGCCAAAGCTGGTGTGTGTAGTGCTTGTCCTTTCTGTCCTTAGGAGCAGCAGGTAGGATGTAAAAGGAAGTCTCATTGGCGTCCTCAGGCACTGCCTCCAGAGCCAGGCCTGAGTAAAAGTTGATCAGACGGCCTTGGCTCCAGTACCACAGCTGGGTCTCAGGGTAGTCCAGGTCAAGAGCTGTGGCATGAACCACAGTTCCTTCAGATTCAGTCAGCAGCTGGCAGGGGAAGGAGTTAGTTTTAATGAAAACTGGACAAACAAGATCTTGAAGATGGTCCTCTTCCAATGAGAAAGGCACCAGCTGCCACAAGGGTTTTGTATTGGAAAGGTTGTGACTGTTCACAAAGACATATTTAAAAGTAACAACACAGTCCTTTGTTGGAACCCATAAATGTCCACCATCCCCAGAGGTACACCCAAGGGGAATGTTGTCATTGCAGTTGCTGGATTTGCACTGAATGACCTCGACAGGGATTGAGATATTGGTGTGTTTGTTCTGTAGAGTGGTGGCATCAGTCCAGAACCACAGCTGCTTCTCCAGTAGTCGGTCACTATACTCTTCTGGCAAGCAGCCACTTCCGTTACTGGTCAGCAGCTTGCACCCTCCCACCATCTTGAAGAAAAAGAGAGGCGATGTAGAGTTGAACAGTGTGGCTGGAATCTGCTGATGCTGCCGTCTGTAGATGAACCTCTCAGTGTCCTCTTTGGTGGTGTTGTCTCTAGAAGGACTGCGGAGCGGAGCATTGCGCCTCTTTCGTTTCTGAGTTTTATTTGGTTGTAGCATTTCTATCTGGCCAGGCCTTTGTGTGATAGAGGCATTTGGCATTTGAGGAGGGTGAAGGATGGCCCCTCTGTGTTGAATGTGAGAGATGTTCATGGCCTTTAACAGATGGAGAGTTGCGTTCTGAGAGCTGTTGGCGTCAAAATCGGCAGGTCCGATACAGTTTATGTTGGATTCGGCCCATTCTTGCTCCTCGGTAAGTGTCTCCTTCATGGAGGTTATGTGGTCCAGGATGATGTCCCTCAGCTGCTCTCTCTCAGACTCGTCTGTGGCTTCCAAATAAGGCTGCAATAGGCTGGCGAGCTCACCCAGGTTAAGAAGGTTTTTGTTGATGATTTCCATTTTAACCTCTAGGGCATCCTGCTCGTTCGGGTCATCTAATACTTCGGCTGCAGTGGGGTGGCAGCCACCCTGGTTGGTGTTGTACATATCTGTATCATCTGGCTTCTTGGTGTCAGTATCATCCAGCACCTCCAGAAGGAACATGAGGGCCCCCTCCGCCATCTCACAGCCCAGCTCGACCTCTGCCGCCCCCAGCTGCCGCTCCACCTGCGCTGGGCAGCCTGACACAGAGTATAGCAGGGCTGAGAGGATGAGGTAGAGGGGTTTGAACAGGGCTTGGGACTGCCAGAAGTGCTGAAGATGCTTCTCAATGGAAGAGTTGCAGCTGGGCATCCATTCCAGAATTTTATCCACACTGTCATTGTACTGCTCCTGTAAGACCAGTGTCACAGTCGAGGTCAAGTTGTGGAGCCCCTGTGTTGAACACTCTGAAGAATTCCAATGGACCAGGTCATCTGGACGTCCAGTGTAATCGAGGACGTTGTCGCCCGATGCTTCCTCTGGGTAGGTGGTCTCCTCTTCTTCGGGTTCTTTCCTCAGCTGGTTGTCTTTTTCTGGTAGCTGTAGCAGGATGCCGATGTGAAACTGCTGCAGGAGCAGACCCAGGCTCCACAGAGCTGCGTATCGCTGCAGGCCTCGACCCACACGTACAGTCTGCATCTCTTATCTGACTGACAGAGCGAGCAGGAGCAGCATTCTTATGGGCCAACAAAGGCATGAGTCATTGATATGTGTAACTTGTTTTTTATTCACACTTCCTTATTTTCCGCTAACGGAAACTTCACCCTGTGTATATCAGTAAAGTTAATTAATTTAGGACTACAATGATGAGGAGCTAGGGGGAATTCCAAACAAAACATTCTCTCACTTCCTTATTCACCAGTTAAAGGCCCCCTCCGGGGAGTTAGACCGAAACCGATAACACAATTGGTCACAATGAGCACTTTGTTGCCAAGTAATGAGCTCACACTTCCTTATTCAATAGTTAAACAGTAATTCAATAAAAACCAAAAACAACTGATTCCCATTCAACATATTTTCCAGTCAATATTATTCGAGTCACGAGCGAGTCTCAAGTCGACTCCCAAGTAGAACGGGTCAAGACTCAAATCAAGTCGCGCATTCTAAGAGCAAGTGAAGTGGAGTCGAGTCACAAGTTTTCAAGTCTATACGGGCAACGACTTGTTCAACTACAAATCTTTGTCTATTTACTGAGGCAACCAGACTGCCCTTTTCATGATTTTGTCTACAACACAATTTGATGACAGGGACTAATAGGGACTTGTAGAAGTCATAAAGGGAAATGACATCAGCAGAAGACAAGGAAGGCTGACGTTGTAGATTTATTTACAGATCTTGGTGATCCAATGGTGAAAGCGCCGTATCATAGATAATATACAAGTAGATTTACCAAATATACATGGGCAATAGGCTTAACCTGTCCTATCTGAACAGACACAGGTGGAGGCTAAGACTGTATAGTCTCCCCTTGAGAAACCAAATGGAATCTGTCTAACAACAGCTCAAACGTTATGTCTACATAATATAAGCACTTGGCCCCCAGGACCGTTACAATTACCCAATTGGCAATTACAACCAGTAAGCTGGTTCTACAAAAGGGCCCAGACACACACACACACACACACACACACACACACACACGCACACGCACACGCACACGCACACACACCACCTCCTTGTCTGGGTCCTGGCCTGGGTTTATGATGTGTGAAGGCAAACAGGCAGGCATGAACACTTCTGTGTGTGACTGTGATAGTGGCTAGCACACATCACACACCACACACGCGTGCACATGCACACGCACAGGTGCCCCATGAGTGTGGACTCCCTGTTTTGTCTTCCAACCCACAGCTTTAAGAGCCTGTTAACATGTATGGTGAGGCCAAATAAGCCACGGTGTGGCCCTGGATAACCTATAAGGTGTTCACCCATAAAATGATTCATTCATTCATGGTTTGTACAAATATATCAACCCAACAGAACATGATGTTAGGGAAGTCAATCGTCCAATCCCCATGTCTCTACCATGTATGGTTCAGAAGTTAGCGTGCTTAGAGTGAATGGAATGTCATCACAGGCAGGATCAAAAAGTGGTCACTGCTCAGTAGAACTCTGTGGCGCTGCTCCGCGGGAGAACGGCGCCCATGTCGAATGTCAACTGACAAGCTAACTTGTGGCTGCAGGTTCATGATTGAAAACGTGGTCTTTTTTCGAAATGCAATCTGCTGAATATGAAACTAAATAGGGACTAAATATAATATTTGCAGAGAACAATCTAATGATTCATTCTACGTCATTTGTAATGATATAGGGCCAAAGAAAACAACGTCTTCACATTCATTTTGTAGCACCCTCTTGAATCACCCCACTTTTCTCTTCCTTGTACAGCAGTGAGTGAACTCCCTATAATCTAGCCAGTACAAGATATCCTAGGATTCCAAATGGTCTGGATAGGGGCAGACAATTGGGGATTTTTATTTAATTTAGGCCTATCTAATCTAACACCTTTATTTTACCAGGCAGGTCAAATTCTTATTTACAATGAGCGCCTCCCTCCCTCATTCCCTCCCTCCCTACCCCTCCCTCATTCCCTCCCTCATTCCCTCCCTCATTCCCTCCCTCATTCCCTCCCTCATTCCCTCCCTCATTCCCTCCCTCATTCCCTCCCTCCCTACCCCTCCCTTCTCTACGATACCTAGCTGCTCTAAAGATTCTCCAGAGAAGTGAGTTTCTCCAGCCTCCAAAGGTTGTAGTGACTGTCTCAACCCAAAGTGGCCCCCTTACAAAAAAAAGTGAGTAACACTCTTTTAGAGCAACTGTCTCCAACCAAAATCCAAGCACATAGAAATTTCTAACCACAAATGCATACATTAATTCTTGGCAAAAGAAAATTCTATTTAATCACAAACTTCAATGTTGCCAAATTCTAAATACAGATATCAGCCTAACCAGCTCTGCTGGGGCGATTAAAAAGGTCAGAGTGAAGTGTTCTCTAGCCAACGTTAGCCAGGTAGCTTGGGGGTTTGACTGCCGTTGAACGCTGGGATCAACCCTACTCCTCGGCCAGAGGATCCAGTCTGCACTCTGAACGCTTTACGAATGGACGATCTGACAAAACTCTGGATTTAGGAATGCTCAGAGCGCACACTGGCACTCCAGATTGAATTTACAAACACACCTGAAATCGTAAAATGTTTAGCTAGTCATTTGTTAACAAGCTACCAAGAGGTTGCATAGCAACAGCATCAACTTCCGGTAGACAGGCGAAGCACTAGTACGCTCAACTGAAAGGATACCATTAGTTTACAGTATACAAAAATGAACTACTATTATGTAGTATATACTCATTAAGTATGTAGTATACAGTATGTTAGTATGGGTATTCGAACACAGCTTATGTAAGATGTGTGGTTTGGGTGAATAGAGAATGAGCAGCACTTCCTACTCCACTGCCTGAAAATATGACTCAATCAGATGTATTTATCTTTTGAAATGTAATGAAAGAATTGCAGGATTTCTTGAACTGCCTGTTGAGGAGAACATCTACATTTTTGTTGGGAGAAAACAGAGACAATAGCTATTTCTGCAGATGATGTCCTGGCTGGTCATATTATAAGTGAGACAAGAGCTCCCACCTTGTCATACAGATGAGACCTTGTAGATTACATTTCTCAATTGTTGCTGTTTGTTCACTTTTGTTGTGTAACATTTTCCATGTATAATAGTTTTTGTTGATAAATATTATTATTGTTGCTCTAAACATTTTTTTTTTGTAATACATTGCTTTTGGCAACAGTGGCAACGACACATTCATGCCTATAAATAATTTATTTTTTATTACATTTAATTGAATAGAGAGAGAGGGGGGGAGAGAGAGATAGCTAAAGAGAGAGAGAGAGATAAGGGGACAGAGAGAGAGAACGAGGGAGAAAGAGAGAGAGAGAGAGAAAGGAGAAGGATAGAGCGAGAGAGAAAGAAAGAGAGAGAGAAAGGAGAGAGAAAGAGAGAGACAAGGAGAGAAAGAGAGAGAGAGAAAGAAGGAGAGAGAGAAAGGAGAGAGAGAGACAAGGAGAGAAATAGAGAGAGAGAAAGAAGGAGAGAGAGAAAGGAGAGAGAAAGAGAGACAAGGAGAGAAAGAGAGAGAGAGAAAGAAGGAGAGAGAGAAAGGAGAGAGAAAGAGAGAGACAAGGAGAGAAAGAGAGAGAGAAAAAGGAGAGAGAAAGGAGAGACAAAGAGAGAGACAAGGAGAGAAAGAGAGAGAGAGAAAGAAGGAGAGAGAGAAAGGAGAGAGAAAGAGAGAGACAAGAGAGAGAAAGAAGAGAGAGAGAAAGGAGAGAAAAGAGAGACAAGGAGAGAAAGAGAGAGAGAAAGAAAGAGAGAGAAAGGAGAGAGAAAGGAGAGACAAGGAGAGAAAGAGAGAGAGAGAAAGAAGGAGAGAGAGAAAGGAGAGAGACAGAGAGAGCAAGGAGAGAGAGAGAAAGAAGGAGAGAGAGAAAGGAGAGAGAAAGAGAGAGACAAGGAGAGAAAGAGAGAGAGAGAAAGAAGGAGAGAGAGAAAGGAGAGAGAAAGAGAGAGACAAGGAGAGAAAGAGAGAGAGAAAGAAGGAGAGAAAGAGAGAGAGAGAAAGAAGGAGAGAGAGAAAGGAGAGAGAAAGGAGAGAGAAAGAGAGAGACAAGGAGAGAAAGAGAGAGAGAGAAAGAAGGAGAGAGAGATTGTGCAGAATTTCTTCGTTTTCTAGTTGTTTTTTGGGCCTCCTATGTCCAAACAGTAAAAAAGTATATATTCAATCGTTTTTGGGATTGAAAAACATTTTCATTGTAAGCTTAAACGTTAAATCAGATTTAAAGTGTGTAGATAATATAATGGTCCTATATATTCTTCATCTTTGAGAACTAACAATTACCTAAATAAAAGCTGGACAGTTTAGTGAGAATCAAACATTTAAAAAAGTATTCATTCCGGATTATTTTGGTCGTGGCATGGGGTCCCCATTGATTTTGTCATATTGATTGAGTCACTCAGACAGCATAAGCCATGACAAAATGTGTACAATTGCAGGAAATGTACATTCAAGCTGCAATATTTTATCTCCGCCACATGGCAAATATGTAGAATTGCAGGAAATGTGCTGTAAAACAGCTACATTTTGTCACTGCGGCCAACTGGATGGCCTGTAAAGTTTTCAGTCCAGGACCGCACCGTTGGTCCTCAACCTACACCCCATTTTGATCCACAGCAAAACACTGTTCTGCAGCATTACCAGTTGTTTTATGGCTTTTCAG
This sequence comes from Oncorhynchus tshawytscha, assembly GCF_018296145.1. NCBI lineage: Eukaryota > Metazoa > Chordata > Actinopteri > Salmoniformes > Salmonidae > Oncorhynchus > Oncorhynchus tshawytscha. The sequence goes on along the minus strand of NC_056462.1, from coordinate 3,325,017 downwards.
TTTCTCTGCCTGAAAGGAGAATGCTGTTGCCATGGGTGACTTGAGTTGCCGTGGGTGTCTTATCTCACTCCCTCCAGTAAGAGAAGAGCTCACCACATCAACCAAACGTCCAACTCATGCTGACAATCGTAGTTATTCTTCTGTGTTTTTTTGTTGTGCTATTTGTTTTCCTTTCATTTGGAAACGTGACTAATTAGACGTGATGGAATAACCGTAATTACTATGGACTTTAACAAGTTTCCTTAACAAAGTCAACAGCTTGTCTATTATGACAGAACGTTTTTTTTCTTCCAATTTCTCAAATGATTTGAGTCGATTATTGGGCCTGTAATTGAGTTAAGAATTTGATGGAGTGGAAGGTGGAAGCTGAAGGAAGACTGAGCCTTGTGGTTACACCAAACAGATAACAATGGTAACAATACTTGTTTCCGCTGGTACTGGCCTGGAATTTACAATAAAATGTTGTGGTGTAAATATGTACTTTCTGCCACAAAGGGTGTGCATCAGTGGTCCACAGGTTATTCATTTGTCATTTACATTTTACTGTGTCACTTCTGATTTCACGGTGTCCTAAACTTCATATCCTTCATACTTAGTGTATGGGTAATGTGGGACTCGGGCTTCAATAATCCAGTGAGACCGTAGACTGACCTTTTGAGTTGGACGTTTTATGTGGCAAATCGCAATATAATTTGTGTTAATAGTGTTTGTTGGCAAATACCTGGTAATACCTTCACTGTAAAATAGAGTACTGCCCCAACAAGTTTAAAAGGTCAACCAACACATCTTGTGACGTACCACTTTACACTTCGCTTTGCACCTGCCTCTCGCTCTCGTGTTTCCTTATGCCTCTGATAACAGCCATTGATCGAGAGAAGAGGGAACAACAACAGACAGAACCTGTCAAGCTCAGTGTGGCTGCTACCCGCGCCTGTTGAAAGACCGCCATTATCTCCCCAAGCACAGGCAGACCATGCCGGCCAATCCCTGATCATTTATCGCGCCTGGCCGGGTACATTTAAAAAAACCTCGAAGCCTACTATGTAGCTACACAATCTAATGATGCGTCCCAAGTGGCACCCTAGATGTGTTTGTGGTGGCCTCATGCTAAATTGCCTTGGGGAGCACGGCATGTGAGGGAGGGGAGGGCTTATCAGTTTTGTCTCTGTCCATCACATGCTAGTTAGGCCAGACCATGTCCGAGTCCCAAATTGCATCCTAATTCCTAGATAGTGCACTGTAGGGAATAGGGTTCCATTTGGCATGCAACTTTTCTCTGGGCCATATAGCTTAGGTGTGCAGACAGAGGAGGCAGCATGGACATTGATCCGTATACTGATCCTTTGGTGGTGGGACCATGTGGCCCCCTCCTGTGTGTGTGTGTGTGTGTGTGTGTGTGTGTGTGTGTGTGTGTGTGTGTGTGTGTGTGTGTGTGTGTGTGTGTGTGTGTGTGTGTGTGTGAGAGAGAGAGTCAGTGTGTGTGTTTGTATGAAATCCCTATCGATCTATCGTCTGCTGGACACTGGCTGTTTCGCAGAAGTTGTGCCCCAAATGGCACCCTATTCCCTATATACACAAACCAGAATCTGAAGACGGTCGTGTTGAGAGCATGTTTAAAAGGTGCTCGTATCGGTGTTTTGTTTGTCCATGGTTTTTGACATCATATAAATGCATAATCTCCAGAGAGATTGTTCAAGGTTGACGTCGAAATTGGTTGTCTATCCCATGTCCCGAGGACTTCAGGAAATGCATTCAAAACCGGCCACTAGGGGGAACAGTGAGCTCGGTTACCATCAAGTAATCCCATGACTCTGGATCAAAAGGTTGCGTGTTCAATCCCAGTCTCAGACACTGTTTTTTGTTATAGATATTCTTCCCAAACCTGAACCCTTGCTGTAACCATTTGGAATGAGTGCTTCATAACCCTTAACCCTTACTGTAACCATTTGGAATGAGTGCTTCATAACCCTTAACCCTTACTGTAACCATTTGGAATGAGTGCTTCATAACCCTTAACCCTTACTGTAACCATTTGGAATGAGTGCTTCATAACCCCTAACCCTTACTGTAACCATTTGGAATGAGTGCTTCATAACCCTTAACCCTTGCTGTAACCATTTGGAATGAGTGCTTCATAACCCTTAACCCTTACTGTAACCATTTGGAATGAGTGCTTCATAACCCCTAACCCTTACTGTAACCATTTGGAATGAGTGCTTCATAACCCTTAACCCTTACTGTAACCATTTGGAATGAGTGCTTCATAACCCTTAACCCTTACTGTAACCATTTGTAATGAGTGCTTCATAACCCTTAACCCTTACTGTAACCATTTGGAATGAGTGCTTCATAACCCTTAACCCATACTGTAACCATTTGGAATGAGTGCTTCATAACCCTTAACCCTTACTGTAACCATTTGGAATGAGTGCTTCATAACCCTTAACCCTTACTGTAACCATTTGGAATGAGTGCTTCATAACCCTTAACCCTTACTGTAACCATTTGGAATGAGTGCTTCATAACCCTTAACCCTTACTGTAACCATTTGGAATGAGTGCTTCATAACCCTTAACCCTTACTGTAACCATTTGGAATGAGTGCTTCATAACCCTTAACCCTTAACCCTTACTGTAACCATTTGGAATGAGTGCTTCATAACCCTAACCCTTACTGTAACCATTTGGAATGAGTGCTTCATAACCCTTAACCCTTACTGTAACCATTTGGAATGAGTGCTTCATAACCCTTAACCCTTACTGTAACCATTTGGAATGAGTGCTTCATAACCCTTAACCCTTACTGTAACCATTTGGAATGAGTGCTTCATAACCCTTAACCCTTACTGTAACCATTTGGAATGAGTGCTTCATAACCCTTAACCCTTACTGTAACCATTTGGAATGAGTGCTTCATAACCCCTAACCCTTACTGTAACCATTTGGAATGAGTGCTTCATAACCCTTAACCCTTACTGTAACCATTTGGAATGAGTGCTTCATAACCCTTAACCCTTACTGTAACCATTTGGAATGAGTGCTTCATAACCCTTAACTCTTACTGTAACCATTTGGAATGAGTGCTTCATAACCCTTAACCCTTACTGTAACCATTTGGAATGTAACCCTTAATTTGTAACCATTTGGAATGAGTGCTTCATAACCCTTCTTATTGTAACCCTTCATAACCCTTAACCCTTACTGTAACCATTTGGAATGAGTGCTTCATAACCCTTAACCCTTACTGTAACCATTTGGAATGAGTGCTTCATAACCCTTAACCCTTACTGTAACCATTTGGAATGAGTGCTTCATAACCCTTAACCCTTACTGTAACCATTTGGAATGAATGAGTGCTTCATAACCCTTAACCCTTACTGTAACCATTTGGAATGAGTGCTTCATAACCCTTAACCCTTACTGTAACCATTTGGAATGAGTGCTTCATAACCCTTAACCCTTACCCATTTGAATGAGCATAACCCTTTTCGATATTTGACGTTTGGAGAACGTGGATGAACATCTAATTCTGCAGTGAGACTGTGAGAGCTTGTTGTGATCTGTGTGTGTGTGTGTGTGTGTGTGTGTGGTGTGTGTGTGTGTGTGTGTGTGTGTGTGTGTGTGTGTGTGTGTGTGTGTGTGTGAGTGTGTGTGTACGCACGCACGCACGTGTGTGTGCGCGTGTGCCAAATCAGCCACAGGATGCAGTGGACAGAGGAACACTGCCAGCCAGTGAGCTACTAAAGGCCAGTTTGCTCAGTAGAATATAAATCTATGAAAATTCTAGATACCTGGCTAGTGGTGCGAATGTTTATCTAAGTTGAATATCTATTTGAGACGAGGGAGAAAGCAAATATTTACATCCTTGTCTGAACGCCTCGCCCATAGAGTTGAGGGAAGGGATGTTCTCCTTTCAACAATCCCTTTGATCTGCCAATGTGTCCGTTTTCACATGAAATAGTGTCGCTTTTTCTATTCGCACTCTATTGGGAATGTACTGTGAAGAAGCAGTCTAGTCTGGTTAGGCCAGATTCATACATACAAACACTCATCTCCCAAACATCCTCTTTTATACCTTCTTTAGCCACAGTCTATATCATTTGAATAATTAAATGATTATAAAATCATTGAAAACTTCTTTTAATTCCCAGACACACCACAGGTAGCCCAAATCATAGACATCTATTGCTATTGGCATCAGAAAATGTCACAGGAAAGAAAAGCTCCCGCCTGTTCTATTGTTGTTGAGATATGATGGCGTGTAAAGAATGTGTGAAGGTTACATTGTTGTCGTCGGTTGTTGCTATGCACAACTTACAGGCTTCAACCCTCCCCCACTTCCACCTCCCAGTGAGTCGTTCAACCTTGCGGTGACCTTTGACACCTTATTGGTTAGTGTGGGTCACCCTTGACCCCACTTGCCAATGGACTTTCATCATTATGGACTTCCTTCCTTTGAGCCATTCAGATCCCTTTATGTCCACAGAAGAAGAGAAAATGTGCGGTTAGGAGACAATTTATTGGTTAGGATTCATTGGGATCTGGTTGGTTAGATGGACACATCAGCCGGGTGACCCCTCCCCTCCCAAAAGGCTTAAAGAACATTGATTGAGGTAAGAAGCGTCTTCTTCCCGGAACGGGTAAACCAATAGACCCAACGACTCCTCTTTCTGAATCTGACATGCCCCACCCCCGAAAACAGCTTGCAAACAATTATTTTCCTGCCATAAGAGGAAGTAATTGACCACCTATAATGAATGTCATGTTGTCTGTGGTCGCCTCCTTGTGAGGAGGTCAGGCGTCCCTTGGATTCCTGCCTGCTCGCTCTTCATAATTGCATTTCACAAACTCCTCTATGGCCGGGGACCCAATCCATCAATTTCTCCACATCTCTAAAATACAACAGGGACCTCTGAACCCAAACCCTCTAGAGTATAGAGATGAAACGCGTTGTGTTGTTTTGCCACGGAGGGTACTTTGGTAGTATAATTGAGCAGCGAATTCGATGGAGAGATGGCTTCAACAAAGCATTGTCCCGATAGGCTGCTATTGACTGCTACAGTTGTTTGTCATGTGGGCTCCAGACCATAGACATCTCATGTTTTTCTTTTCTTTTCTTCATATGACTGTCTCCAGCGGCGTCTACAGCCACACTACAAGTCCACTTTGCTGTCTGAGTTATGGGCTGTGTCCCAAATGGCACCCTATTCACTGTAGTGCACTATTTTTGACCAAAACCCTATATGGGCTCTGGTCACACGGAGTGCACTTTAAAGGGAATATGGCGCAAGCAATTTGGGACGCAACCATTGCTCTGAAGAGATTACTGGCGGGAAGTTCATTGTAAACTCCATAGCGAACGAAGGGGACGTGTCCGAGAGGGAAAACATGGATTGGCTCTATAGAGAGTCATGGGAAATGTGCCCCGGTCGAGGGCAAAAGCAAAGTGGATTTTCTGCTCCTGCTCTACTCCGCCCGTAATCCCGTTTGTTGGAAGGGATTTCCGCCAGTCACAGGGATGTTTGGGAATGTCGACGTATCTGACGCTCTTCACTCTCTGCCTGATGTTTCCAGAGTTTTTGTGGGGTTTGGAAAACGTTTCCCGAGGACGAGAGATATCGAGCTGGAGGTCTGATACAGTAGCTGTTGGGGGCCATAAGTGGTTCCTCTGACGGCACAGCTGCAGAGCACTGAACACTTAGAGCCTAGAAACCCACTGGAGAGATGACTATCTGATTCCCCAGGCTGGTTCTTGTACTGTGCCACTAACATGGAGTCGAACATGGTGAGTCGGTCTTCTTAATTTCTTCAGTGTCCTCTGTCTCTCTCTGTCTCTCTTTGTCTTTCTCTGTCTCTGTCTGTCTCTTTCCGTGTCTCTCTCTCTCTCTCTGTCTCTCTCTGTCTCTCTCTCTCTCTCTCTCTCACGCTATTCGTGTCTCCCCCATCTCCCCCTCTCTCTCTGTCTCTGTCTCTGTCTCTCTCTCTGTCTCTCTCTCTCTCTCTCTCTCTCTCTCACACTATTCGTGTCTCCCCCATCTCTGTCTCTCTCTCTGTCTCTATCTCTGTCTCTGTCTCTCTCTCTCTCTGTCTCTGGGTTAATGTTTGATCTCAGAGGTCAACTGTCTTGTATTGATTCTTCAGCTGGAACAGAGCTATAATGGGCCCTAAGGTCCTTGCAACACATCGTCGTTGACATATACCGCATTAACTCAGTGCTCTCCTAACCAGCGTACCTCTCGCTGGAAGGCTAAATAATTGACAATGAGAAGGTGGATGATTATGCATGCATTGGTAAGTCTGGAAGCACAGCGTAGATCCTTGTCACTTTGGCAAAGAGCAAAAGCTTGTTTCGATGCACAGCAGCCCAGGCCTGGAGTCAGATCAGCAAGAAGTGTGTGTGTGTGTGTGTGTGTGTGTGTGTGTGTGTGTGTGTGTGTGTGTGTGTGTGCGTACGTGCGTACGTGTGTACGTGCGCCCGTGTGCATGCGGCTTTGAATAAACTGAGAAGAGGGATAATGGCTTTTGCCTTCAGGGCTATAGGTGTGATCACAGCAGGCCATTGTAATTCCGTACAATAGCTATTTATAGTATGTGTGTGTCTGTACCCGTGCGTGTGCGCACGTGTGTCGGGGAAGGGGAGAGGAGGGGAGTGGAGAGAACAACAAGTGATGTATATTGGCCCTCTAAGGCGTGTACTGTATGCAAATCAGTGGTGTACGTTGTTACAGTATAGAGACCGGTTGACATTATATGTCGTCATATAGAGGGATACAGGAATTGCATTATCCTTTTCCCAGCCATCTCATTGACGCCGGTCTAGCTGTATCTCCACTTTGCTGTCCTTTATTTTTGTCCGTTTGTGTACAGACATTTTCTTTCAGTTGAATTACTTTAGCCTAGCGCAGTAGCTAAATCGTGTCCAGCAGACAGTGATTTGGATTAACTCACAATGAATGATTAAGAACATAATCTGCTGTGAAATGCCTGGAGTGTAATTGACACCAGTGCCAATGTTGAGGAGATATGCCCGCTTCTCTCCTCATGTAACAAAGGGACGCTAACTGAAGACTCGCTAAATGCCAACGCCGAGTAGCTAACGGCTAAATGAGCTTTCTGTCTGATGAGTCGTAAAGCAAGTCGTGATGAGTCGTGGTAAGAAGCGTGGGAGTCTGGAGGAGTTGAGCATTTTGAGTTGAGCATTTTGAGAGCTGGTTGGAGCCATGTCCAGTGGTTTAGTGGAGGGTAAAAAAACACAATTGTAGCCATGCCTCCTAAACGTGTAACATACTTCCCATTAACTGACTTAGTAGGCGGCAGGGTAGCCTAGTGGTTAGAGCGTTGGGCCAATAACCGAAAGGTTGCTAGATTGAATCCCCGAGCCAACAAGGTAAAAATCTGTCGTTCTGCCCCTGAACAAGGCAGTTAACCCACTGTTCCTAAGCTGTCATTGAAAATAAAATGTTGTTCTTAACTGACTTGCCTAGTTAAATTTAAAAAGGTAGCAACCTTGCCTTTTTGGACAGCAATGCAAATTTGCTACAAAGTCAACATGGCAGGCACAAGCGAATGAATAAAGTGTCAATGTTGGCTATCCTGCAGTGTTGAATGTCACAGGGCCTGGTAGCATGCTTGCGAGTGTGGTCGGGCGTAAAAGCAGCAGCGTTGGTTAACTTGTAATTTGGCACGCGGCAGCCTCGCTAGCGTTAGTGCTCTGGTGAGAATGGATTGAATGCCAGTGTTGGCTATGAGTAGTGAATGCCTTCACCCCCTCTTTCCAGGGTCCAGGGCCTGGCTCAAGTGACTGGCTAGCAGTGTTGTCACGATACCAGAAGTTTTACTTTGATACCAATACCAGGTTTAGTATCACAATACTCGATACCAAAGCGATAGCACAACAAAAAAACAAGACATGTTTCAGGGGAAGGGGATATATCTGATCTCCAACTAGGATGTGACAATGGTTAATCAAATCTTTTCACCCCCCCATTTTTACTCAGTTTGCTCATACAGCTGTAACTGTGTATGCATTCGTAAATCAAGACCTTTCTTGAGTTGGGCCCTGGGATGGTGCAACTGTTGAGCATCTGAGTGTATGGTTGTTGTGGGGGAAAGGGGTTTGTGTGTGTGTGTGTGTGTGTGTGTGTGCGTGTGTGTGTGTGTGTGTGTGTGTGTGTGTGTGTGTGTGTGTGTGTGTGTGTGTGTGTGTGTGTGTGTGTGTGTGTGTGTCTGTGTGTGTCTGTGTGTGTGTTGCACACAACTGTTGCGAGGGAGTTAAAGATGTTAGGGACAATATAGGATGAGTCACAATAATTGTTTGCGAAAATAATAATTGTTTGCCAAAATGTAATTTTTGTAACGGCAATACTGGTAAGAGGTAACAATCCTTTGCATAAATTGTCTACATTACTACAAATATGAATTGCTAATTATGGAAATTAGATAAACAGGATGTTTTAAATATATATATATATTTTTTAATAGCTATATATAATACAAATTGAGGTGAGGGCGATGGAAATGCTTTTTCAACTGGCTGTTGATTTGCTTCTGTTCTGTGGGTGGCTCTGTGTGCTCTTTTCAAAGGATGGGTCCTGGTTCCTACGGGGCCATGGGATCCTGGGGGTCGGCGGGTGGCTCTATATGCTCTTTTCAAAGGATGGGTCCTGGTTCCTACGGGGTCATGGGGTTCTGGGGGTGGCTCTGTGTGCTCTTTTCAAAGGATGGGTCCTGGTTCCTACGGGGCCATGGGACCCTGGGGGTCGGGGGGGGTGGCTCTGTGTGCTCTTTTCAAAGGATGGGTCCTGGTTCCTACGGGGCCATGGGTTCCTGGGGGTCGGCGGGTGGCTCTGTATGCTCTTTTCAAAGGATGGGTCCTGGTTCCTACGGGGTCATGGGGGGGCCGGGGGTGGCTCTGTGTGCTCTTTTCAAAGGATGGGTCCTGGTTCCTACGGGGCCATGGGACCCTGGGGGTCGGGGGGTGGCTCTGTGTGCTCTTTTCAAAGGATGGGTCCTGGTTTCTACGGGGCCATGGGACCCTGGGGGTCGGGGGGTCGGGGGCTCTGTGTGCTCTTTTCAAAGGATGGGTCCTGGTTCCTACAGGGCCATGGGATCCTGGGGGTCGGGGGGCTCTGTGTGCTCTTTTCCAAGGATGGGTCCTGGGCTCTGCCGGTCATTGGGATGACAACCCAACTCGGGATGAGGAGAGGTTTTAGCTGGTGGAATTAGTGGAGAACAATTGGAGGGATACTTAGTAGCAATGCAAATATCATGGTACACTCAATCATCATGTACCTTTTTAATGGTACGTTTACAAACAGATATTATGATAAATAGAATTGCAACTTGTCTCATTATGGTAATTGGGGAAATAAGTATCGCCAGTTATAATTGTAATGGCTTAGCAGATAATAAGAAAAGACAATCAGTTGAAAAGAGAAGGGATTTAATATCACAGGAAACTCATTCAACAGTTTTAGATTAAGTTTTGTGGAAAAGGGATTTGGGGGCGAAATATATTTCTCCCATGGGCAAAGAAATTCAACAGGGGTGATGATATTAATTAACACTAATTTTGATCCAAATGTGCAAATTGTCGAAACAGATCCTCAAGGTAGATGGATGATTTGAAATATGTTATTGGACCATAAACAGACATGGCTTATTAACCTATATGGTCCAAATACTGATGACCCATGCCTCTTTGAATATATATTATATAAGAATGTATCAACCCTACAAGCAACACAGGGCTCTATTATTATGGTGGGATATTACAGTACACTTTTAAATACCTCTATGGACCGTAAAGGAAATCGCACTACAAACTATCACACTCAGGCACTTAAGGAAATCATGAATGTCATGGGTGTATTGGAATTAGTGGATAAATGGAGGCGTAAATACCCTGACCTAGTGAGATATACATGGCGGAGGCTTAATCAAGCTAGTCGTCTTGATTACTTTCTTATGTCATTCTCTCTTGCACCAAAAGTTTAAAAAGTTTTGATAGGGGACAGAATGCATTCGGATCATCACATAATTGGCATGTACACTACCGTTCAAAGGTTTGGGGTCACTTAGAAATGTCCTTGTTTTTGAAAGAAAAGCCCATGACATCAAATTGATCAGAAATACAGTGCAGACATTGTTAATGTTGTAAATGACTATTGTAGCTGGAAACAGCTGATTTTTTATGGAATATCTACATAGGCGTACAGAGGCCCATTATCAGCAACCATCACTCCTGTGTTCCAATGGCACGTTATCTTAGCTAATCCAAGTTTCTCATTTTAAAAGGATAATTGATCATTAGAAAACCCTTTTGCAATTATGTTAGCACAGCTGAAAACTGTTGTCCTGATTAAAGAAGCAATAAAACTGGCCTTCTTTAGACTAGTTGAATATCTGGAGCATCAGCATTTGTGGGTTCAATTACAGGCTCAAAATGGCTAGAAACAAAGACCTTTCTTCTGAAACTCGTCAGTCTATTCTTGTTCTGAGAAATGAAGGCTATTCCATGTGAGAATTTGCCAAGAAACTTGTCAATGAAGTGGTGACACAGGGTACCGTACTAAACCCCAAATTACCTCTAACATTAACAATGTCTACACAGTATTTCTGACCAACTTGATGTTATTTTAATGGACAATAAACGTGCTTTTCTTTTAAAAACCAGGACATTTCTATGTGAACCCAAACTTTTAAATGGTAGTGTATATAACTCTTGCAGAATTTCCACGTGGGCGAGGATATTAGAAATGTAATCAAAGCATGCTGGATGATAACTTGTTTTTAACTAGGACAGAACCATTTAGAATAGACTTATTCCAACATAACAGGTACAGCAGATCCCCTTATTGTATGGGACACTTTTAAATGTGCCTTTAGAGGCCATGCAATGCAGTACTCATCTATAAAACAAAATACACTTGGATCAATGTTAACAAAGGAAATGAAAGGACTAACAGTACAGATAGAAAGCAATACAAACGGTACCATAGAGGCACAGAGGAAGTTAGAGGAAAAAGAAAAAGAAATAGAGGTACTTATTCAAGAAAGATCCAGTGTAATATATTATAAAAAATAAAGTGTACTGGGTGGAATATGGGGGAAAATGCACCAAATTCTTTTTCATTCTTCAAGATAGAAATGCTACACAAAAAAATAGAACTTGTTACAAATGATGGAGTCACTCATGATTCACCAAACCATTTTTTGAAAGAGGAAGTAAAGTACTTTAAGCATATATTTTTTCGCTTCAGTCTCCTCCATCTCCGCTAACCGATGCTAATTGTATGGATTTTTTTCCTATTAATAATGTAAAATGAACATCTGTACAGAAAGATTCATGTGAAGGACAAATTACAGATGAGGAACTTCTTGATGGAATTAAAGCCTTTAAGTCTAGGGAAACTCCAGGGCTGGATGGCATACCAGTGGAAGTATACCAAACTGTTGTTATATACTCAGAGAACCATTATTAGCATGTTTTAACCACTCCTATATACACGGTAGATAATCGGACACACAACAAGAAGGTCTGATTTCAGTATTACTGAAACAGGATCCAAGTTGTGTATATGTAAAGATCCAGTCCATTACAACAATTGGAGGCCTCTTACACTTCAGTGTTGTGATGCAAAAATTAAAGCTAAATGCTTGACGCATAGAATTAAAAAGGTTTGTCGGATATTATTCATCCTAATCAGACAGGTTTTTACATGGACAATACATTGGAGATAATATAAGACAAGTACTTGAAACAATAGAACACTATGAAATATCTGGGAAACCAGGCCTGGTTTTCATCGCTGACTTTGAAAAGGCTTTTGATCAAGTACGACTGGAGTTTATATATAAATGCCTGGAATATTTCCATTTTGGAGAATCTCTTATACAATGGGTTGAAGTTATGTATAGTATCCCTAGGTGTAGCAAAGTGTCACGGATCCCTCTGGAACTTTCGTTGCGCACACCTGGCCCCTATTCCCACTGATTGTATTTGTATATATGTGCCCTCTGTTCACCATGGTGCTGTCGATTGTTGTTTCAATGTCCATCGGTGCGTGTGAGTACCTGTGCTGTGTGTTTTGGCTTTCGTGCCTTTGTGGATTGCGCCGATGTTTACGGGTCTCGTTCCCGTGTGTTAATCATTGTGCGCGTGTGTTATTTATTCGAGCTACTCCTCGCTCTTTTGTTTTGGGTGTCTACCCTGTGTTTTGGTACGTGTTTGTTTGGTCTTCGTCCCCGTGCCTTTACACGGAACGCCGTCATTTGGGCTAAATAACAAAAAAATGTACGTGTTCCTGCACCTGTCTCCCTTGGTCACAGGTCCAGGAATGGCTGAAGAATTGCAACATTTACCTAGAGCTAACGCTGCAGACAGCAATACTGGGGGATTTGAACAGTCATAGTCAATAATATAATGTTTATCTTTCATTTACAATCTGTAGAAACTATGAGAATAGAAAGGTTCAGTAGTTTTGTGAAGCAACACAGAACAGTTGAAAAATATATGATGAATAGAAATCCAATATGGATGATGTTAAAGATAGATGGGAGTGGTTGAATGGAGCTGAAGGGTGGTACTACAAACAAAAGGATAACCAATGTAAAACAGAGTCTGTAAAATGTATATAGGTTAAGACATTTTGTGAAATAGCACAGTTACAAATAGAAATCAAACTGGATGGACATCAGAACTAGTAGAAGGCCAGGACAAAAAACAAACAAAATATAACTATTGTAAAATAGATTGTGCCTGTAAAATGTGTATAGTATGTATAAGCTGGAAGTAGAAGCCTATGTGTTATTGTTCATTAGTTTACTCCAATTGGGGGAGGTGTTTAAGGGTTTGTGGGGAATAATAAAGGAAGGTATATTCTAAAAAAAAGTGTGTGTGTGTATGTAAATACATTTGTGTATATGGATGAATGTATTTATATATATATAATGTGGGTATGTGTATGTATGTGTGTGTATATATATATTTACCCAAAAAACATATGGTGGATTGGAAATGATACAGACAATTACATTGATGGAAGCAACAATCTATCCTCAATATTAAATCTGATCCACCCCCTTAAGAAAAATAAGAAAAAATGAAAAGTAGATAAAAATGAATGGCACTTGATCCAGACAGATACATTTTGAGTTCAATATCATTACATGTGGATTTTTTTACAGCAGCATTTTTCTGAGACAGCCATGTAGGCATTCATGAATCAATTATACAATCATACAATCAATTTCACTTTTTTTATACCAATCTAACTACAGTACATAATGGCAATCATTGCTGGCTTGCCTGGTTGGTCTCTGGATGGGAGACCAGATGCTGCTGGAATTGGTGTTGGCAGGCCCAGTAGGAAGCACTCTTTCCTCTGGTCTAAAAAAATATATCCCCAGTGCCCCCGGGCAGTGATTGGAGTCATTGCTTTTCGTAAAGTGTCGCCTTTCAGATTGGAAGTTAAACGGTTGTCCTGACTCTCTGTGGACACTAAAGATCCCATGGCACTTATTGTAAGAGTAGGGGTGTTAACCACAGTGTCCTGGCTAAATTCCCAATCAGGCTCTCATACCATCACGGCCACCTAATCACCCCCATCATCCAATTGGCTCCTTCACATCCCCCCCCCCCTCCACTGTAACTATTCTCCAGGTAGATGCTGTAAATGACAACATCTCAAGAAATTACCTGGTAAAATAAGGGTTAATTAACAGTGGTTCGTCCTTTGAAAAAGTTGCAGCGTACTGCAGCACAGTTTGCGTGGTGCCGCAGAATTCACGTTATTTAAGTGTCGGCCATTGTAACCGTTAAAGCTAGTTAGGGCTAGTTTGACCACCAGAGGCAGACCACCAGTGCCTATATTTGAGAATAAATTGATAGATTGATGGCTGTACTAGAGAATTTAAAACTTATTTTGTAAGAACATAGGATACGAGACTGATTTTAAGACTAGTTGCTTAATTAATTTGATTAATATTATGGTGTTTCTGTTCCAAGAAAAACAAAAACTCTCTGTTCCAAGAAAAACAAGACCAACACCACTTTTAACAGCACTTTACTCAACGCTAGTGAGACTCATGTCGCCTATGGTAGGCCTGCAGTATATCTAAAAATATGACGTGACTTCCGCCAAATAATTACATATTTTTAATTTTATTTATTTAACTAGGCATGTCAGTTAATAACAAATTCTTATTTACAAATACAGTATACCAGGGAAGAGTGGGTTAACTGCCTTGTACAGGGGAAGTACAACAGATTTTTAACTTGTCAGCTCAGGGATTTGATGCAGCAACATTTCGGTTATTGGCCCAACTGTCTAACCAATTGGCTGCCTGCCGCCCCAGCATGCAGGATTGGAGGATTCTAAATTAAAACCAAAGCCGCCTCATGGTTCTCCCGGTGGCGGCTGGCACGGGTATCGAACCTGCATCTGTAGCAACGCATTTGGCACTGCTGGAGATCCCATCCACTCGGAGCCCCCATCCACAAAGTTTCAAAATACAGAGAGGTGTTGGTAAGGGTATATTGTCCTGCTAGTAGTAGTAGTGTCTGCTCGTTATGGCGCACACCTGTCACCATCGTTACGTGCATCTGCGCATCATCAGACTCACCTGGACTCCATCACCTGATTACCTGCCCTATATATGTCACTCCCTTTGGTTCCTTCCCCAGGTGTTATTGTTCCTGTTCCTGTGTCTTGTCTGTACGTAGTTTGTGGTTTTCTTGTTTTGTTTTATGTTACGTTTATTTATTAAAACACTCACTCACTGAACTTGCTTCCCGACTCTTACACAATCATTTTTTATTTATTTAATTTAATTTAACCTTTATTTAAAAAAATACACTGTAAAAAGTTATTCTCACATTATTCTGAGAACAAGAATAGACTGACGAGTTTCAGAATTTAATTCTGGCCATTTTGAGCTTGTAATCGAACCCACAAGTGCTGATGCTCCAGATACTCAACTAGTCTAAAGAAGGCCAGTTTTATTGCTTCTTTAATCAGGAGGACAGTTTTCAGCTGAGCTAACATAATTTGAAAAGGGTTTTCTAATAATCAATTAGCATTTTAAAATGATAAACTTGTGCTGATAATGGGCTACTGTACCCCTATGTAGATATTCCATTTAAAAAAATCTGCCGTTTCCAGTTACAATAGTAATTTACAACAAACTTTTGAACGTTAGTGTGTAACTTTGAGAATATCCAAGTGGCTTTTACATAATTCTAAATGAATAATAATAATAATTATCGCTTTGTTTGAAAAATAATATTTTTGAGATGATTTTGTTGTCCAATAATGTAAAATGAGAGGGAAAAAGGCCTTTTTTCACATGGGGTGAGACATTTTTACTAATTTGTAAATAAAGACAGTTTGCAATTTAGAATGATTTATTTCTGTTTTCAGAGGGAGAGAAACCAAAAACTTCTTCTCATGGGTCTCCCAGTTGAGGTCAACCCAGGTATTGAACCAGCATCTGTAACAACACAGCTTGCGTTGCTATCCAGTGTCTTAGACAGTTGTGCCACTCAGGCACTGTACAATGTGACCGATTGGGAGTGGGCTACAGTACTACAGTAAGAGAAAAATTATCCTAACATTATAAAATAATAAAAACCTTAGTGTAACAACAGTTTTTGTAAATAATACTGAAGTCGTGCACAATTATCAGTATCTATTTAGGTTTATGTCACTCATTCATTGTCAGTTAGAGACCCAGTAGGACCCAAAAGCATCATCAGTGCTCTAACTCCCCCTTGCGCTGGTCTGGAGCAATGAAGTGGTGACGCAGGGTACCGTACTAAACCACAAATGACCTCTAAGTCCGGCAGCATTATCGCAAAACATTTAGTGGATCAACCACTGTATGTAAACCAAGATGTAGCAAATCCAGGTGTATGCACATTCAGTAGGAGTGTGTGGATGCATTGAGCTTGTTTTGGGTGATTTCATTTTTTTTAAATCCCTTCCATTTGGGACTTATTTTATTGTACTTCTATCAACAACATTTGCATAGAAGTAATTTATTTTATGAAAATGTTTGCTGTCTCTTTAACCAGTAATTACATCATTCACGAGGCAGTCAGTTCCCTGAGGCAATAGATCATCCTTGGTAGAGACGTGAGAGAGAAACCAAATAAGGGAATGAATAAAGTTTTTGGTGGTAAAGTTAGCCTACAAAGCTTGACCATATAGGCTTCTTTCTTCCATTGTAAAGTGTTCTAGCCTGTATGGACATTGTTTTGCGAACAGTAATTAACAGTTTAAACACGTCCACAAGACCGTGCCGCATTTTTTAAGTGAGTTAACTTCTTTGCAGAGCAAGGAGCTAACATGATGCAGCCCAGACTCCCAGTGGAGGCTAGCAGTGAGTAAGTGGAGCAGGCTGGGTGCGTGATATAATAAGAGGTCGGCTGCGCGGATAGACAGGCTTTACCCGTGAGACACATTTGACAAAGTACCGAAAGTAGCACAAATTCTAGTACCAACCCATTTTCCATGTTCTAGTATTGGACGTTTCAGTATACCGTGCAACACTACTGGCTATAGCCCTCTGTGTCTTTTAAACACACAAGCACACACCCATATACACATGCACATGCACAGATTCATTGATGCAAGCACACACACACACATACATGCACGTGTGCACACAGATACACACACACACATATGCACACACACTCACACACTCACAGACATTATGGAGGTTTAGTCATGAAGGGAGGGAGGGGGAGACACTGGATGGCGGCTGGCGGATTAGGGTCTCACGCTGCATTACTGTCATAATCCATTAAACCAGTGGAACAAGACTGGCCCTAGACCTAAAAACATGCAGATTTTGGGAGGGAAGGATGGATGAAAGATGCTACTGCATCTCTCTGTCGGGTGCTTACAGACCGTGTGGAACCTAAAAGACGCACCCCTGTTCCTATTTGAGAGGTGATAGAACAGAAAGGACTATCTGCCTTGTACTCAGTCCATGAAGTGGCCCTAGGTAGAAGGTGTAAAGGAGAGGAACAGCAATTTTGTCTACCAGTATGCAGAATCTACTGGTAGAGTTGTTGTGGAGGTTAAAAGGCAACGTGGCTGGCCTATCCTACCCCTTCGTCTACTAAATGGTCTCTCACCTGTGACATCTGAGGCATATTTAATGGATTTAAAACGTCAAAAAATAATGCAAGGAACTACCTAATTTCGGCACCATGATGCTTAAACGTGGCTTTATTTCTTCCCTTTTCTTTGCCTTGCCCTCTCAATGGACATCTTTTTTTCTGATTTGAGTCTCATGATACACTACATGGCCAAAAGTATGTGGACACACCTTCAAATTAGAGGATTTGGGCTATTTCAGCCATTACCCATTGCTGACAGATGTATAAAATGGATCACACAGCCATGCAATCTCCATTGGCAGTAGAATGGCCCGAACTGAGGAGCTCAGTGACTTTCACCAGTCCGCTGAACTAATCTGGGTTTGGCGGATGCCAGGAGAACTATGCCAGGAGAACTACCTGCCTGAATGCATAGTGCCAATTGCCAATTGGGAGGAGGAGGAATATTGGTCTGGAGCTGTATTTGACCTCAACCCCAACGAATACGTTTGGAATGAATTGGAACGCCGACTGCGAGCCAGACCTAATTGCCCAACATCAGTGCCCGAACTCAGTCATGCTCTTGTGGCTGAATGGAAGCAAATCCCCGCAGCAATGTTCCAACATCTAGTTGAAAGCTTTCCCTGTAGGACGTCTCGTCGTTGTTGGTAATCAAGCCTACCACTCTAGTGTCATCTGCAAACTTGATGATTGAGTTGGGGGCGTGCATGGCCATGCAGTCATGGGTGAACAGGGTGTACAGGAGGGGACTGAGAACGCACCCTTGTGGGGCCCCAGTGTTGAGCATCAGCGGGGTGGAGATGTTGTTTCCTACCTTCACCACCTGGGGCCGGCCCGTCAGATGGTCCTGGACCCAGTTGCACAGGGCGGGGTCTCGAGCTTAATGGCGAGTTTGGAGGGTATTATGGTGTTAAATGCTGAGCTGTAGTCAGTGAACAGCATTCTTACATAGGTATTCCTCTTGTCCAGATGGGATAGGACACTGTGCAGTGCGATGGCAATTGCATCATCAGTGGACCTATTGGGGCGGTAAGCAAATTGGAATGGGTCTAGGGTATCAGGTAGGGTGGAGGTGATATGATCCTTGACTAGTCTCTCAAAGCACTTCATGATGACAGAAGTGAGTGCAACTGATAGTTCAGTTACCTTAGCTTTCTTGGGAACTTGAACAGTGGTGGCCATCCTGAAGCATGTGGGGACAGCATACTGGGATAGAGATTGATTGAATATGTCCGTAAACACACCAGCCAGCTGGTCTGCGCATGCTCTGAGGACGCGGCTAGGGAAGCCATTTGGGCCGGCAGCCTTGCGAGGGTTAACACATTTAAATGTTTTATTCACGTTGGTCACGGACAAGGAGAGCCCACAGGCTTTGGTAGCGGGCCGTGTCAGTGGCACTGTATTGTCCTCAAAGTGAGCAAAGAAGTTGCTCAATTTGTCTGGAAGCAGGACATTGATGCCCGCGATGGGGCTCGTTTTCTTTTTGTAATCCGTGATTGACTGTAGACCCTGCCACACACATCTCGTGTTTGAGCCGTTGAATTGCGACTCTACTTTGTACGGATGCTTTACTTGTTTGATTTAGCAGTCGGACGGGTTGCAGTGAATACTGTGAGCAGATCTATAAATTAACTTCAGTGGGAATTTAACATTAGTATCGAAAGGAAATGGGAAGTTGAATACAAATTCTTACTTGAAAGGCTTGGCCAAAGTAGTCTTTGGTGCGAGTAGTTTTTTGTAGGTACTTGTGGTGAATATTAAAGTAGAATGAGATAGCTGTAATTATTGCTTTGACTTATAGGAAAATGCATTGGTGCTCTCTTTTGCTGCTGTAGCTACTCCAATTGTGGCTGTCCTCACGCTTGTGTACTTGAACAATTTGTTGAATTTTGTCTTCTACTCTGACAAAATGTAGGTATTCTGTTCAGAGTTGCATCTAAATTGCTATGAAGCATGATGGTCTTAACCTCCGTCTCCAGTTATTTTTTATTTCCTTACGGGTAGGTTGTCAATTATGAGAGCAAATAGGAATTGACAATTAAGTTACAGATTTGCCCGATGAAACGCACCAACAGACTCTGAATGCTCTTGTAGCAGATGGTAAACCAACAGTCCCCAACAGCCTTCTCCTTCTCCTGTATTGCTAGAGGAGATGTCCTGACACCCCTTGGTTCTGCACTGATTACTCAATCACTCCTTCTCTGACCTCTCTTGTTCTGAGCAATTCCCTAATCTAGCTCCAGCTGGGCTTGGCTAGAGCACTCTGCTACTCAAGGTCACAGTGGAAAGAGAGTGCCTTTCTTTCTTTCTCTGTGGACTTTGCCAGGTCATGGCCCCGCAGTTATGTATCTACTGCACAGCAGTTGGTCCTAACACACTCACATCGGGGACTGCCCTGAGAACTGTATGTGAGAGAGTGGGTGTGAACACAGTAAAGGTGACAGAGGTGATAATGTGCTGAGGCCTCTGGACATTCTGCTCCTTTCACCTCTCCTCATAATCTCCCCTTTTACTTTGGCCACACAGTCAAGTGTCACCATTTCACCTCTTCTCCCGCTACTCTATCCAGTGCTGGGGAGTAGTATGTAGTGGCAAGAAAAAGTATGTGAACCCTTTGGAATTACCTGGATTTCTGCACAAAATTGTCATAAAATTTGATCTGATCTTAGTCATAAACAATAGACAAACACATTGTGTTTAAACGAATAACACAAATTCTCGTATTTTTCTTGTCTATATTGAATACATAATTTAAGCATTCACAGTGTAGGTTGGAAAAAGTATGTGAACCCAAAGGCTACTGAGGAGTCAGCTAACCTAGAGTCCAACAAATGAGACAAGATTGGAGATGTTGGTTAGAGCTGCCCTGCCCATAACAAAACACTCACAAAATGTGAGTTTGCTGTTCACAAGAGGCATTGCCTGATGTGAACCATGCCTCGAATAAACGAGTTCTTAGAAGACCTACGATTAAGAATTGTTGACTTGCATGATGCTGGAAAGGGTTACAAAAGTATCTCTAAAAGCCTTGATGTTCATCTGTTCACGGAAAGACAAATTGTCTATAAATAGAGAAAGTTCAGCACTTTTGCTACTCTCCCTAGGAGTGGCCGTCTTGCAAAGATGACTGCAAGAGCACAGAGCAGAATGCTCAATGAGGTTAAGAAGAATCCTAGTGTCAGCTAAAGACTTACTGAAAGCTCTGGAACATGCTAACATCTTTGTTGACGAGTCTACGATACGTAAAACACTTAACAAGAATGGTGTTCATGGGAGGACACCACGGAAGAAGACACTGCTGTCCTAAAAAATATTGCTGCAACATCTGAAGTTCGCAAATGAGCACCTGGATATTCCACAGCGCTTCTGGCAAAATATTATGTGGACAGATTAAACTAAAATTGAGTTGTTTGGAAGGAACACATAACACTATGTGTGGAGACAAAAAGGCACAGCACACCAACATCAAAACCTCATGCCAACTGTAAAGTATGGTGGAGGGAGCATCATGGTTTGTGGCTGCTTTGCTGCCTCAGGGCCTGGACAGCTTGCTATCATCGATGGAAAAATGAATTCCCAAGTTTATCAAGACATTTTGCAAGATATTGTAAGGCTATCTGTCTGCCACTTGTAGCTCAACAGAAGTTGGGTGATGCAACAGGACAACAACCCAAAACATAGAAGTAAATCAACAACAGAATGGCTTCAACAAAAGAAAATACGCCTTCTGGAGTGGCCCAGTCCTGACCTCAACCCAATTTAAAATGCTGTGGCATGACCTCGAGAGCGGATCACACCAGACATCCTAAGAATATTGCTCAACTTAAACAGTTTTGTGAAGATGAGTGGTCCAAAATTCCTCCTGACCGTTGTACAGGTCTGATCCGCAACTACAGAAAATGTTGGATTGAGGTTATTGCTGCCAAAAGAGGGTCAACAAGTTACATTAAATCCAAGGGTTCACAACACTTTTTCCACTCTACACTGTGAATGTTTACAAGATGTGTTCAATAAAGACATGAAAATCATCTGCTACAAGAGCATTCAGAGTCTGTTGGTGCGTATAATTGTGTGTTATTAGTTTAAGTAGACTGTGTTTGTCTATTGTTGTGACTTAGATAAAGATCAGATTCGATTTTATGACCAATATATGCAGAAATCCTGGTAATTCCAATGGGTTCCCATACTTTTACTTGCCACTGTATAAGAAAGATCAGGAATAATGTGTCAGTTTTTTAAAACTTTCATTAACCCCTTATTTTTGTCACTTAACAGTCTCCCTACATACTGCCATACATTTTTCCAACCTTCAGACGAGTCTTGTGAGGCCTGTGCTCATCCTAGAGCAAAACAACCGGCACGTACGTGTTCGTGAGGGTCATATTAGTGTGTTTCCCAAACTGTTCGGACGCTACAGACAGAAGTTGGCAGATCGGCTGTGCCGACTTCAGACAAGTCCCAAGACACTTGTGGGGGTTGTATAGCAAAACGGAGAACACCATCGTGTTTGTGAGAGTCTCATCCTTCCATAGAGGGGCCATTGTTTGTAGGCCAAACCATTCGAATGCTACAAACGATTATGTGAGGAGTTTTTTGGGATGTCTCATGATCTGACAAACACAGCTCTAGCTCTGTTACCTTTTACCACAGATGCGGAAGTGTTAAATATGCGGATGCAATGGATTCAGTCGATATCTGACATCTCTAGCTTAAACTGACTGATTTTTATGGGGATGTTTTTATTATGCTAATTCGGTTTCTGCAGGGTATCATTTTTTTAATTTTAAAGGGATACTTCATGATTTTGGCAAGAAAGATCAGGATTTCAGGATTTCCCTTTATCTACTGCCCTAGAGTCAGATGACTCATGGATACAATTGTTATGTCTCTGCATCCCATAGAAAGGTAGTTAGAAGTACATTACATGATCTAAAGTATGTGGACACCTGCTCGTTGAACATCTCATTCCAAAATCATGGGCATTAATATGGAGTTAGTCCGCCCTTTGCTGCCATAACAGCCTCCAGTCTTCTGGGAAGGCTTTCCACTAGATGTTTAAACATTGCTGCGTGGACTTGCTTCCATTCAGCCGCAAGAGCATTAGTGAGATCGGGCACTGATGTTGGGCGATTAGGTCTGGCTCACAGTCGGCGTTCCAATTAATCCCAAAGCTGTTTGATGGGGTTGAGGTCAGGGCTCTGGGCAGGCCAGTCAAGTTCTTCCACACAATCTCGAAAAACCATTTCTGTATGGACCTCACTTTGTGCACGGAGGCATTGTCATGTTAAAACAGCAAAGGGCCTTCCCCAAACTGTTGCCACAAAGTTGGAAGCACAGAATTGTCTAGAATGTCATAGTATGCTATACCGTTTAGATTTCCCTTCACTGGAACTAAGGGTCTTGGCCCAAAACATGAAATACAGCTCCAGACCAATATTCCTCCTCCACCAAACTTTACAGTTGACACTATGCATTGGGGCAGGTAGCATTCTCCTGACATCCACCAAACCCAGATGAATCTGTCGGACTGCCAGATGGCGAAGCATGATTCATCACTCCAGAGAACGCGTTTCCACAGCTCCAGAGTCCAATGGAGGCGGAACTTTACACCACTCCAGCCGACGCTTGGCATTGCGCATGGTGATCTTAACCTTGTGTACGGTTGCTCGGCCATGGAAACCCATTTCATGAAGCACCCGACAAACAGCTTCATTCAAACAACACACAGAGACATAAAAATGGTATCCACGAGTACCTCCGACTGTAGGGAAGTAGATAAAGGGCTTCATTGCCAAAATCCTGAAATATCCTTTTAAGTAAACTATATTTTTCTTAATGGTATCTTTAGTGTATCTTCACTTCTTCCAGTGTGAAGTAATTGGTAGCTTGGTAAACTCTATTTTCAGAGTGGGTCTCTATCACTATCTTTATCTCTCTCTCTCTCTCCCGTCTTTCCAATCGTCTCCTGAGTCTAGCGTTGAGCACTTTCAGCCCTCACCAGCATTCGCCAAGGCGTCCTCTGCTTCTCCAGTGAATAGCTTGACATCAATGCAGATCCTTGTAGAAACACTCAGCTTTTCCCTACAGGACCTCGAGAATTCTTAGTCCCGGTGGCGCTTTTCTATGTCACAATCGACACTGACATTGCGATCTATGGGCTTGGCAACGTCACGTTAAAGAATGCAATGACCTGCAGAACATTATCTCCGGCAGCCATCCATTACAGGCAGGGAGACAGAGAGACAGAGAGAGAGCGAACAGACGTGAGTGCAGGGTACCATTACGGTAGATGATGATAATGATGGGCCACCATCCACTTTAGCACCAGCTTTTAGCTGTCGTGGGAGATTATCACACTTCTAACACATAGTACATCTCTCCCGTTCTGCTAACACAATGTGACTGAGCTAATCACAGATTTCACCATTAGGCTGGGGTGTTAATTGAAACGACGATTAGTGCAGCTATGTGGCAGAGATTGAGGAGCATCAACCTTACGTGGCCATTAACATTGCCCTATGTGTTTGGATATGCTTGAAAATGTCTGCTTCGGCCAAAATGCCAAGTTATTATAAGTATGACAACATGATTTATGTGAGTAGCTGCATGTCAGGGGCACAACGTAAATGAGTTGTAAAATGTAATGTGCCATTCGGAAATTCTGTTCGTCTGGGGCCACAATGTGCTTGTTTCGTAGCTGGAGAATGGAAAGTCGCCCACATAGAAATGTAATGGCTGGAATGGACATTCTAATTTAGGTCAAAGCACTGAGTGGCTTTCTCCCTTCTAGTCATTTCTATTTCTATGTGTGTCCCGTTCCATCGCTACAGTAGAGCTCTGGGGCCAGAGAGACTGAGGCAGCATCCCAAACAGCACCCTATTCCCTATTTAGTGCACTACTTTCGACCAGGACTCATTCGGTACATGCCAGTGTTGCATGTCAATAACGAAACCTTACATGAAGTTTTCCCCTCCATCTTCTTATATTTTTCACAATATACAAGTGGAACTGGAGACCAGAACAAGCAGATGCAGCTAGGCCCCACTTTCAAAGCTACATGTAACTTCAGCGTACAGATGCAAGTCCATTCCGTCATTCCACGATGGACGCTTCTGAGTGAGCCTCCAACTGAATCCAATAACAGCTTTTTACGCTTCTTGAATGCCTAATGCCTTAGCACCATATCCATTGACTTCCCATTTAAACTAACAGGGGATAACTCTTGCAATAGCTGGCCGGGCTTCCGGAAAGAGAAAAGGCCTTGGCTTTCCGAATCCCTCCCAAACCCAGAGCTCCAAGGTTACATTTTCAACATGGAGAGACACCCAATTAGGACAGTTGCCCAGACAGACTATGTGCAAGCTGTACAAGGTACACACATTTTCCATTTGAAATTGGTTGACAGACTATCACGTTCCCGTTAGGAAAATGCACGCTGCATCCCAAATGGCACCCTATTCCCCCTGGTCAAAAGTAGTGCACTTTATAGGGTTTAGGGGGACATTTTGAGAAATATTCTATGCTTCTGTGATGTCATCAGCTCTCTCCACCCAAGTGCTAACAACAACAAGCTTGTTTAATTGCAACCCCGTATTGCAGGCAATCGTGTTCTTGTCGATGCTTGTAAGTGCAAAAGACTTTAGTATCACCCAAGACAGAAAAGCAACAGTCCCAAACACAGGTAATAGCAATTTGTTTACTTGCAACCCCATCTCACAGGTAATCTTGTGCTTGTAAGGCACTTGTAAGTCTAAAAGACTAAGTATCACTTAGACAATAAAGCAGCAGTCCCAGAGGCAGTGTGACACACACACACACACACACACACACACACATACACACACACACACACACACCCAGTCTAGTATAACTAACCTTGTGGGGACACACAATTCTGTACCATTCAGAATCCTATTTTCCCTAACCCCTAAACCTAACCTTAACCCTAAAACTAGCCCTAGCTCCTAAACCCGAATTCTAACCCTAACCCAAATTCTAACCATAACACTAATTCTAACCTCAACCCTAAACTCCCTAGAAGTAGCATTTGACCTTGTGGGGACAAACAAAATGTCCCCAGTTGGTAAATGTTTTGTTCATTTACTTTTCTTGTAGGGACTTTTGGTCCATACAAGTATAGTTAAACACGTCCACACACACACACACACACACACACACACAGGGGTTAGCCGAGTCCAGCATAGCAGCGGACCGTTGACTCCAAAGTCGAGGAGCCCACTAATTAACTTGCTTATTAAACGTGCTTATTAAACTTGCTCATTGCGTGTGTATGTGTGTGTGCGGGATGCTGTGCCTCGCCGGTTTAATCGTGCATGAGAGCGATGGAGCCGCGGGAGCAGCAGCAGCAGAGGAGAACCCAAGGTCAGCTCTCTCCTTTGTGTGTGTGTGTTTGTGGTGTGTGTTTGTGGTGTGTGTTTGTGGTGTGTGTTTGTGGTGTGTGTTCGTGCGTGCAGTGTACTGTGTGGAAGCTGACTAATCTACCTCCACTGAACACACAGTAATGACCCTGACTCAACAGACAGGGTCCACACTGAGACAATATGAGACAGAGGTTCCATTTATAACTCACCATCATGACGCGCTGGTTGCATAAGACTTCTCAGCCCCTGTAGTCAATCTTCATGGGGGCCTAGAAGCACAGGACAAACACGCCACGCCGACGAACGGTTAAAAGCAGAGGTTGTCCATCCTATCCCCTCTGAAGAGGACATCCTGATGATTCTACATGTTGAATCGCCACCCTACGTCGACACCCAGCAGTTGATCGCTAGCACACAGCGGGCCGCCGGCTGCTTTCAGTCGTTCATATTTGCGGTGCGTCTTGTGCTTGTCTCCACCCCCCTCCAGGTCTCGCCCTTTTTCCCCATTTATCCCCTGTGGATTTATACCTGTGTTTCCTGTTTGTCTGTTGCCAGTTCATCTTGTCAAGCCTACCAGCTGGTTTTTCCGTGCTCCTGTTCTCTCTAGTCCCTGTTTTCTAGTTCTTTAGGTTTTTACCATTCTGCTTGCCCTGAGCCTGAGCCTGCATGGCGTTCTGTACCTTACAGCCTCTGCCCTGGATTACTGACCTCTGCCTGGCCTCGACCTGTCGTTTGCCTGCCCCCTGTTTTGTAAATAACTTCTGAGATTCGAATGGTCTGCATCTGGGTCTTATCCTGAGTTCTGCTGATGAGCCTGGTCGTTTAATGGACAGGTAGACACGTAATGACCAGTAGTCCTGCAATACAGACAACTCTTGGTGTTAAGTCTGCGTAAACGTTCGGCTGGAGAGAACCTTGCTCTGCCGAGTTGCATCGGCTCCGGGAAGAGGCGAGTCGGCAGACCTCGGAGGAACTCGGGTAACCTTGGATTCTCTCAGAAACGTAGACGCCGGGGACTGGCAAGACGAACTGGCAGCAGACAAACAGAGAACACCGATATAAATCCACAGGGGATAATGGGGAAAATGTACGACTCCTGGAAGGGGGTGGAGACAAACACAAGACAGGTGAAACAGATCAGGGTGTGACAGAGATATTCAATAAACCCATCATCTATGGAACACACTCTAAATTATAAAACAAACATGAAATTCAAATGAACACATAGCCCCCTGTCGTTTTACAAGATATAAACCTCAGTAACAGTTTGGGCGGTATTTCATCTTTTACATATGTCAAGTCTCGAAATGAACAAATATAATGGAATATAATTAGGCACCCCCTTCTTTTTTTGTGAAACTTCGCAAACTCAAAAAGAACCCGATGCCTTATGGGATTCGTTGCTGGGTCAGTCTAAGTGGTTATAGGAGGGTCTAATTAGCCCCTACACCCTCAGCTTTGGGACACTTGTGCTTAGTGGCGGAGGTGCGCGTGAATGTGCAAATGAAGGGCCGAGGGGCGAATGGAAGGAAGTGATTTGGGATTCAGTGTCTCTCTCTCTCTCTCTCTCTCTCTCTCGCTCTCTCTCTCTCTCTCTCCAGCCCCTATACTGCAGTGCACAGTGACTGTGCTACTGCCTATTGAGAGTAGCGTGTCTCAGACCTGAGTTTTAGTGACAAAAAAGAGAAAGTGCAGCGCCAGCGCTGGGCTGGACCGTGTGTGATCCCCAACGGGGTTGGTGTGATGAGCCAGCAGAGGCTGCACTGGGCTGAACCCTACACATCTGAGACTGTGTTTGCATGTGTGTGTGTGTGTGTGTGTGTGTGTGTGTGTGTGCATGTGAGTCACCGGTGAGCTCATCCACACTTGGGACCTGGCCAGTACAACTGACATGCAGCTAGACATGATTGGACTGCAGTCAAAGATGTCTGGGGCCTCTTGCTCTGCGTCTCTCTCCCTCTGTCTCTCTCTCTCTCTTGTTCTCTCTGTCTCATGCTTTCGCTCTTTCTCTTAATCTTCTTTGCCGTACCACCTTACCATCTCTCTATCCTCTCTCCCTCTCTGCTCACTCTCCTCTTTCTCTCTTTCTCTATTCTCTCTTACTCTCTCCTCCTCTCTCTCTCTCTCTCTTCTCTTTCTCTCTGTCACTCTCATAAGTCATTAGTAGGCCATCTGGAATCATCTGTTTGTGGGAAGCATGGTCATCCCTCCATACTGAACATACTGCATATATTCTTGTAAAACAGCATCAAATCAGTTTACGCTATTCATAATTTAACAGCAAGCCTCATTTTCCTCGTTATCTGATTGGTCCGTGGCCCATTCTCTGCCCTCCCTTTCTTATCACATGAGTACTTCTGTAATGAGTGTTGTTTGCTCTCCGAGCTGGAGGTTACATGCAAATATCAAAGCTGCACAGAAGATCCCGAAGGTACGGACACTCGAGTGTTGAAACAGGCTGAAATATCATGTTTTTTGTACTTTTTATTCTGTCCTTAGTTGAAGATTATATGAGAAAATTCAAATGTTGTGTCTTAAAAAACTCTAGTTATGTGCATGAAGTAAATGTGCAATAAGTAAATATATGTAGGGTTTCAAATAATAATAACTAATAAATAATAGTAGATCATGCAGAATCTCAGCACTCCGTCCATACTCCCATCCCGGTTCCCATGGTCATGTCCTGCGTCCCATCTCTCTGATGTCATCAGCTCAAACTCAAAGTAGCGTTTCATAGTGGCCAGTCCAGACAAGCCCTTCCCACGGGGAAGGCTGTGATGGATGGACCAAGTACCACACAGTGACAGACACAGGACACACATCTAAGGCCCGTTACCAGACTGGAGAGAGAGTAAATAGGGCAGGGCATTTGTCCATTGACATCCAACTTCTGCAGTTAATGGATGTTCTTTACTGTGGAAAAAGGCAGGGCTACATCGGTAAATTGAGGGAGTTGGGGGGTTAGCTTAATGTATGGGCTGGGGATTAACAAATGAAGGTCTACAAATGTTGTATTCGGCGCATATTGTGACACATTTGCACACTTATTGGACTCTACCTACACACTCACACATACTACACTGACATTCCAACACACACGTACACATACACTCCATACACTCACACACACACACAAAACACACACATGCATATTGACGCCACACACACACATACACACGCACTCTTTCACACTCTTTCACACTCTTCACATACGCTGCAGCTACTCTGTTTATCTCTCCTGATTGTCTAACCACGTCTACCTCTACCTATGTGTACATATTACACTGGAAAAAAATATAAACGCAACATGTATAGTGTTAGTCCCATGTTTCATGAGCTGAAGTAAAACATCCCAGAAATGATTTGAAATAACACAAACATATTATTTATCTCAAACAAATGTGTTTACTTCCCTGTTACTGAACATTTCTCCTTTGCCAAGATAATCCATCCACCAAACAGGTGTGGCATTTCAAGAAGGTAATTAAACAGTATGATCATTACACATCATTACTCTTGCTGGGGACAATAAAAGGCCACTCTAAAATGTGCAGTTTTGTCACACAACACAATGCCACAGATGTTGCAAGTTATAACGGAGCCTGTAATTAGCATGCTGACTGCAGGAATGTCCGCTAGAGCTGTTGCCGGAGCATTTAATGTTCATTTCTCTATCATAAGCCACCTCTAACGTCGTTTTAGAGAATTTGGCAGTACGTCCAACCGGCCTCACAACCGCAGACCACGTGTAACCACGCCAGCCCAGTACCACCACATCTGGCTTCTTCACCTGCGGGATCATCTGAGACCATCCACTCGGACAGCTGATGGGGGTTTGTGGGTTTGCACAACTGAAGAATTTCTGCACAAACTGTCAGACGTTGTAACCGACTTCAGTGGGCAAAAGCTCATCTTTGATTGCCACTGGCACACTGGAGAAGTGTCCTTTTCTTGGATTAATCCCGGTTTCAACTGTACCAGGCAGATGGCAGACAGCTTGCATACTGTTGTCTGGGCGAACAGTCGTTGTGAACAGAGTGCCCAATGGTGGCGGTGGGGTTATGGTATGGGCAGGCATAAGCTACGGACAACGAACGCAGTTGCGTTTTATAAATGGCAATTTCAATGCACAGAGATACCATGACGAGATCCTGAGGCCCATTGTTGTGCCATTCATCCACCACCATCACCTCATGTTTCAGCATGATAATGCACGGCACATGATCTGTACACAATTCTTGGAAGCTGAAAATGTCACAGTTCCTCCATGGCTTGCATACTCACCAGATATGTCACCCATTGAGCATGTTTGGGATGCTCTTGAGTGTTCCAGTTGCCGCCTATGTCCAGCAATTTTGCACAGCCATTGAAGAGTGGACAACATTCCACAAGCCACAATCAACAGCCTGATCAACTCTATGAGAAGCAGATGTGTCGCACTGCATGAGGCAAATGGTGGTCACACCAGATACTGACTGGCTTTCTGATCCACACCCATACTTTTTTTAATGTATCTGTGACCAACAGGTGCATGTCTCTATTCCCAGTCATGTGAAATCCATAGATTAGGGCCTAATGAATTCTATTTCAATTGACTAATTTCCTTATATGAACTGTAACTCAGTAAAATCTTTGAAAATGATTGCATTTTGCGTTGATATTTTTGTTTAGCGTATATAAATAATCTCAACTACAGTACCTCCTATCCAGTGGTGTAAAGTACTAGTAAAATACTTTAAAGTACAACTTAAGTAGTTTTTTGGGTATCTTTACTATTTATATTTTTGACAACTTTTACTTTTACTTTACTTCATCCCTAAAGAAAATAATGTACTTTTTACTTCATACATTTTCTCTGACACCCACAAGTACTTGTTACATTTTGACAGGGAAATGGTCCAATTCACTTACTAAGAGAACAGCGTTGTAGTGTGCCCCTGGCTATCCATAATATAAGGAATTTGAAATTATTAATACTTTTGCATTTAAAACCAAATACTTTTAGACTTTTACTCAAGTAATATTTTACTGGGTGACCTTCACTTTTACTTGAGTCATTTTTTATTAAGGTATCTTTACTTTTACTACAGTATGACTTTTGACTACTTTTTCCGCCTCTGCTCTTACTCCTGCACATTGACTCGGTGCCGGTGAAAAACTTCTTGTATATAGTTTCATTATTGTTATTTTATTGTGTTACTATTTCATTTTTTCATTTTTGCACATTTTTCTTACTTTTTAACTGCATTGTTGTGAAAGGGCTTGTAAAGATAGCATTTCACACTTACGTCTACACGTGTTTCATTCGGCATGTGGCAAATAAGATTTGATTTGACTACTTTTGAGCTCTGAAAACTTCTGACTAACTTTTTGGAGTGCAATGTTCCTTTAACATTTAACAACACCTCAGACTTGTGAGTTGAGTTGAGTTTCCAAATTAAGTTTGCCCTTTTTGTGGGAGGAACCATTGTCACATGAAGATCCACCATCGTCTGGTGGGATGTTTTAGGGTGAGAGAGAATCTAGCTGCCAGCTTATTAACGGAAAACGTCACAAAACCCATATCACATCAAATGCACGCTTGCTCACGCGCACACACGCATAGCCACACACACACACACCACAGCTTAGATTTGACACGACTACACACAGCAGACTTTTGGGAAAAGAAAAACTCCAAATACTGATGCAAAGTGACAGTTGTTTTTTTGTGACAAACATAGCTGCTGAGTTCAGCGAGGAATCTGGCTTTTTGCCTCCCATTTAAGTCAATTCATTATGCATGGATGTTACTTTCTCCTGCTGTTTCCTCTTTTTCATGCCTTATTTATATTGATATTATTTATTTCCAAAGTCGTATTATTATCAACTCCCTTTTAGCACTTATAATGTAAGTACAGAACCAGTCAAAAGTTTGGACTACTCATTCAAGGGTTTGTCTTTATTGTATACTATTTTCTACATTGCAGAATAATAGTGAAGACATCAAAACTATTCAATAACACATATGGAATCATGTAGTAACCAAATAAGTGTTAAACAAATCAAAATATGTTTTATATTTGAGGTTCTTCAATGTAGCCGCCCTTTGCCTTGATGACAGCTTTGCACACTCTTGGCATTCTCTCAACCAGCTTCACGAGGAATGCTTTTCCAACAGTTTTGAAGGAGTTTCCACATATGCTGAACGCTTGTTGGCTGCTTTTCCTTCACTCTGCAGTCTTACTCATGCTAAACCATCGCAATTGGGTTGAGGTTGGGTGATTGTGGAGGCCAGGTCATCTGATGCAGCACTCCATCACTCTCCTTCTTGGTCAAATAGCCCTTGCACAGCCTGGAGGTGTGTTGGGTCATTGTCCTGTTGAAAAACAAATGATAGTCCCACTAAGTGCAAACCAGATGGGATGGTGTATCACTGTAGAATAATGTGGTAGCCATGCTCGTTAAGTGTGCCTTTTAATTCTAAGTAAATCCCGACTGTGTCACCACCAAAGCACCCCCACACCATTACACCTCCTCCGTGCTTCATGGTGGGAACCACACTTGCGGACATCATCCATTCGCACAAAGACACGGCGGTTGGAACCAAAAATGTCAAATTTGGACTCGGTCCAAATAGCGCTTGATAGTCTTTGCGACTGCACTTGAAGAGCCTTTGAAAGTTCTTGAAATTTTTCAGAATTGACTGATCTTCATGTCTTAGAGTAATGAGGACTGTTGTTTTTCTTTGCTTATTTGAGCTGTTTTTGACATAATATGGACTTGGTCTTTTACCAAATATCTTCTGTATACCTTCCCTACTTTGTCACAACACAACTGATTGTCTCAAACACATTAAGAAGGAATTAAATTATACGAATGAACTTTTAACAAAGTACACATAATGCATTCCAGGTGACTACCTCATGAAGCTGGTTGAGAGAATTCCAAGAGTGTCATCAAGGCAAAGCGTAGCTACTTTGAAGAATCTCAAATATAAAATAGATTTTGATTTGTTTAACACTTTTTTTGGTTACATGTGTTATTTCATAGTTTCGATGTCTTCACTATTATTCTACAATGTAGAAAAAAGTAAAACATAAAGAAAAACCGTTGAATGAGTAGTCCAAACTTCTGACTGGTACTGTATGTCGTTTTGTTTGTTGTTAATGACTAAATTCCTGAAATTCCACTTTAGATGAGGAAAGGAAGTAAATACTGATGGAGGAAGTGTCTCAGTCAACATTTATAGCAAGTGTTATTTCACTATATGTGCGGGAGAGTTGATCTCCTGTGAAAGATGTTTTTACCTGGGGCTTCATTTAATCAGATCAGCGACTCTTCAGTCCATTCGGCAGGTGCTAGACGCTCTCGATTAGGGTGTTCATTTCAAACATCTCATTGGCTGTCAGAACAACGATTGACTGTCCTAACTCTCTGTTTGGTCTGACTTGACATTGATTGTCCTCAGATCATGAAGCCTATTCCAGCACTGTGTGCGCTTCCCGTATTCTCTGGAGATTTAGAAGTGTGTTCTCGTTGAGGTTAAAGCCAAAGGAAGCTCCATGTCCTTCCTGTCCATACAGTATTCTGTTATTATATTCTTGTATATGAGCATTTCCTGTCTCAGCTACGACAGGATTTCTCTCTTTATTCGTCTGTTTTACGTGATCTCGTCACCTTGAATTTCCTAATCCATTATACCACGCCCACAAATCAAAGTATTAGATTTGCGTGTGTCTTTCTGAATGAGATGCATTTTGATTGAGACTGTAATGGTGTGGGGGGGGGCGTGGTCGCACACTCTAATAAACCAACCAGATATTTCGTACCGTCATCTCTGTCTCCATAAACACAGATGAATTCTGTGGCGTCCGCCTACGTTGAGATCGTTCCGCGTTTAATCCTCTCGGATCCACCCGGAGCCTTTGTAAGACATCGCACATAGTAGAGGCCGACACATTTCGTTGGAGGCAAGCAACCGCATTCTGGATTGGATTGGACTAGTCTAGAATGACCTCCCTATTCCCTCTGTGTGTAGCCTACATTTCTCCTTACTGAGAATCTTACAGCCCTCTGGTTCGGTGGCCCTGAGGGGCCACAACTTTAGATCTCTGCTTGGGGTCTGTCTAATTGGTGTAGCCTTATATACCCCCCCTTGCATCTTGCCCGTCTCTATATTCTACATCTCCTGATATTTTCACGTTTTCCTGTCACACGCGCAGGTACAGTGAAATATCTCAGGCTCTAACTGCAACAATGCGGTGATCAATAACAAAGTGACACAAAAAGTAACAAGGACGGAGAAAAAAAACCACAAGACAAAAGAAAGAAGAAGAACACGATGGTTCAGAGCTCCAGTTTCCTGTCGTCGGCCGTCTAGAGGCCCGGACGCTGTCTGTCTGTCTGTCCATCGGATTAGAACTCCATTTCAGGGTGTTAACTTCATTACAAGTCGTGTCTGAGCTTCCCGGGGCTTATCAGAGTCAGCTGTGGTCCTCGATCTCTGTCAAATGACAACGTGCAACTTACAGCAGGCTAGCTCATAATAGATATTGAATCTGACACGTCGACTGGATACCGTGACTTCACACGGCCCGTTGTAGTTCCATCTGTACTTAGAGCCGGGAGTTTTTTCCTCCTAACCATGTGGTATGGCTGTAACCAGGGCCTATATAACTAGTGTCCAGAGTTGTTTATGGTCAGGTGACATGTTTAAGAGAAAGTCCTACTCCTTGTTTAGTCTATGTCTGCCGTGGTGGGCTGAACATGCACATGTCCGATACAGTCACTCTTGCCAATGAGTTGTCTGTGAATGGAGCATCCCTCTTGGGCTTAAACTGTTGTCTGTAGACTTGTCCTCAGCAGCTCTGCTCTGCTCTTTTCTTCAGATGACCAGGCAGCGTCTCTTGACAGCTGTGTGTTCGCCACAGGCCGAAGTAGATGAGGGAGAAAGAGCTACTCACAGATCAAATCAGAAGTTGTTTGGCCATCGTAACATTTCCATATTGACTCGTTTGGACGTGTTTCAGCAAAGGACCATTTAAAAAGGAAGAAAGCATTCAGTGTATCACAAATCAGAGCCAATTGCTTAATGTTATAATTCATATGCTCTGCTTATAGTGAAATAAATTACATTCTTTAGTTAAACAAATTACATTCTGTCCAATCTCTCCGATATAAAGTTTATTTTATTTTGAATTCTCTCTGATATCAAGTTTGACCATTTTCTCTCTGATACCAAGTTTCCTCTTCACAGTATGAGAGGTGAGGATTCAGGCGTTTATGGTTCTGTGTGGAGTTTATCAGAGCATGGACTATAGTTTACCCCTTGACCCCAGAGCTGGCTGGCTGCCTGCTCCCAAGCATGTCTCTGCTATACGGGTTGTCGCATTCTAACCGTACACACTTTGGTCACGCTCCCTTGCCACACTCAATTCGTCTCCCACAGACCCCTTTCCACTCACTGGTAACCCCGACCACACCAGCCAATCTTGTCAGAGAATCACCCCTGCATGAACTACTGGTTCACTGCTACTATAGAATACATATGCTCTGCATGTCACATGGGGTCAGGAGACTTTTCTGGTCATAACTAGGCTATAAGCTATGAACTCGTTTTTGCTGGTCTGATAATGTGGTGAGTAGCAAATCATGGGCCTGCACACATCAGAAGCAGACTGCACAGGTGAACATCTCTCTGTTGAATGGCACTCAGACACTGTTGATTCAGATGCATTCACTGTGGGGACTCCGGATCAGGCAACAGCTTGTGTCCAAGGTTACATACTGATGATAGATGGCGTTTCCACGGCCCTGTCCAAAATTCCTCACCGATACTCCCGTGATTGATAGACCTGCACTGCCTTTGTATTCGCCAGACAGATACGTTCATCAAGTCCTTTTAGCAGCTGAAATTGGTGAAGAGCTCTCTGAAATTGGAAACGTTGGAGGGTGCCATGTTCTAGATGGTTGCTTAATGAAGTGGCAGCGGCAGACTAATGTTTGGGTCATACATCAGAAGTATTAACTTCAAATAGGAGGCTTTGAAGATATCCAAACAAAAGAGCCTGTGTGTGATTTTGGGGAGTGTGCGGGTTTGTGGATTGATAGACGGGGGTGTGGTGTGTGGAAGAGTAGTACGCAAATTCTAGCCATCTGTTAGGTAACAAAACAAAGGCATGTCTTCCTGAAAGGAGACCTGGGAGATAGAACAGTGGCTTTCTCAGATCTGCTCACGGGAGACGTGATTAAGGAGTAAGCAGCACTCCTTGTACCTCATTTAATTTGTAGCCACCTGTCCTTTTCTCTTCTTCTCTGCGTGTGGTTGAACGGAAGCTACCAGCCAGCCCCCCCAGTTAGCGTTAAAACCACCAAGGCCAACTACTGCGCCAGTTGCTCTGCTGTGCTGCAATGTACTGTTATGGAACATCTAACCCTATCTATCTACAACAATAGAGTCAGAGTTGATCCATCTATGTCTTTCTGTTTGTGATGATTAGTTGTTGTTTATTTCCAACAAAGCTAGGAGCTCCCCAGGGCTCTATTCTCGTCCCTTTTCATTGCGCTGAGCGGAGATGTCCATGGGGATTGTTTAGGCATCATACTCATCTCTTAGTGCTAATTCTTTATTCTCCAATTTCCCCATATCATGTTGTTGACGATGCTCCGGCTCTCTTCAGAGAAAAAGTGCCTTGGCTGAAAACAAGACAACATATTTGCCTTCAGATTTTAAGAAGATGTGCACTCACTGGGGTCCCCCGATGAAGGTGTGGGCTGATTTGAAGCATTTTAGCATCAGTACATTAAACATTAGTTAAGTGACGTCTGTATCTGGAGGTTTGGGGGGGGGGTGTGAAAATGATCGACGGGACTAGTGTGAACTTTTCCCGTGGTCTGATTGATCCACTTAATTAAGTGATTCAATGGGCCCTCTGTCCCGACACGCTTCTCTCCTTCCCTCCCTCCGTCTTTCCCTCCCTCTCATCCTTCCATCCACCCATCTTCCTTTGACCACGGTTGATTTAAAGTCTCTCTCTCTCACTCCCCTCCCTCTGAAAAAGGAACCAAGCGACATTCCAAACTCTGAGTGATGTAAACAGTGAGAGAGAAAGAGAGCCAGAAAGTATATAAGAAGAAGAAGAGAGAGAGAGAGAGAGAGAGAGAGAGAGACAGACTGACAGAGAGAGAGACAGACTGACAGAGAGAAAGAGAGCCAGAAAGTATATAAGAAGAAGAGAGAGAGAGAGAGAGAGAGAGAGAGAGAGAGAGAGAGAGACAGACTGACAGAGAGAGAGAGAGAGACAGACTGACAGAGAGAAAGAGAGCCAGAAAGTATATAAGAAGAAGAAGAGAGAGAGAGAGACAGACAGACAGACAGACAGACAGACAGACAGACAGACAGACAGACAGACAGACAGACAGACAGACAGACAGACAGACAGACAGACAGACAGACAGACAGACAGACAGACAGACAGACAGACAGACAGACAGACAGACAGACAGACAGACAGAGAGAGAGAGAGAAACGAAAGGAGCAACATACAAAAACATAATTCTGACAAAGCCTAACATAGAGGTGGGGCTGGGGCAATAAGGATTTGAAGTATTGGGAGTGGCTCAGAAGCACATAACTGTCACTAAGGTGGAGTGGTTGTGACGCTCCTGCTGCTGGTGTTGAGTTCCACTGAGGGGCTGGCCTGATGGGGCCTGATGATGTGCTGAATCATGGCAGGCAGAAATAGTCCCAAGCCACCGTCTCAGTAGGCACTCAGTACTTCCATTGATAATGACACAGTTAGGCTACAAGCTGGTTCCATTCTTTCTTTCTTTCTCTTTCTCTCTCTTGCTCTCTCACTATATCGCTCAAATCAATCAATCAAATGTACTTTATAAAGCCTTTTTTTACATCAGCAGTTGTCGCAAAGTGCGAGTGTCTCTCTCTCGCTTTCTCTCTCGCTCTTTCTCTCGCTCTCTCTGTCCCTTTTCTCTTTCTCAGACATCCCCCCCTCCGTCTCTCTCACGATCACTCTCTTTCTCTCTCGCGCTCTCTCTTTGTGTCTCCCCCTCTCTATCTCTGTCCTCCCACCACCTCTCTCTCCCTTCCTCTTTCTCTGTTGCTCCAGAACACTCATCCACAGGCTCAGGCACTGTGCGTTGCTCTCCGAGGGACATAATAAGGGAGCGTGGGCGTCTGCGAACAAGCCTGGATGAAAATGGCACATCTCCAGTCCTGCTACTGTGCTCTGACCTCTTCATGGTAACACTGCCTTGAGAAGAGTGTGTGTGTGTGTGTGTGTGTGTGTGTGTGTGTGTGTGTGTGTGTGTGTGTGTGTGTGTGTGTGTGTGTGTGCCCTGCTGACTGAAACCCATCCAAGAGGCAATTTTAAACCAGGCTAATCCTACTCCGGCTGTACTCTCCGGATTGTGTTTAGACCAAAAAGGGCATTTTAATAACGACAAAAGAACCTTCATTTAAATCATCCACACCTCGGAAAAACCTCGGCCCATACATTAGGCTGTAAGTTTTAAACGCTATTTGAGAGGGATGATGGGCTATTTTGCTGGACTAATATCCTACACACAACATGCTGCTCTGTACACTTCGTATTCCATGCTCTCCTCTCCCCATCATGGTTCCCAGTGATACATTGGTGTCCATTGAGTGTTATGTTGCTCTCCGTTCCCCCTTGCCCCTGGTACTGGGGATGGTCTCGGTGGGCGAGTATATGTCTGTCTGACTCAGTTGGTCATCTCCGACAAGGCCATTGCTCTGCCTCGGCCCCATTGCCCTCTCTCTGTCTTCATTCCACCGTGTGGTTATCTAAAGGGACGTTTGACCTTCACTTCATGACTGTGTATGTGTCTGTGTGTGCCTATCTGACTCTGAGTGTGTGTGTGTGTGTGTGGACGTGGGTGTGTGTGTGTGTGTGTGTGGGACGTGGGTGTGTGTGTGTGTGTGGGACGTGTGTGTGTGTGTGTGTTTGTCAAATCAAAGCAAAGCAAATTGTGTTTGTCACATACGCCAAATACAACAGTGAAATGCTTACTTACAAGCACTTCATATACAATGCAGTTTGAAGAAAAAGGTAGTGTTAAAGTTTTTAATAAATAAACTGAAGTAAAAAACAAGTAAATACAAATAAAAATGAAAAAAATAAGAAAATAGATCAAATAACAGTAACAAGTCTATGTACAGGGGTCACTGGTACAGACTCAATGTGCAGAGGCACAGGTTAGTCAAGGTAATTGAGGTAATATGTACATGTGTACATGTAGGTAGACTTAAAGTGGCTATGCATAGATAATAAACAGAGTAGCAGCAGCTTTAAAATGGGGGGGCAATGAAAATAGTATGAGTAGCAATTTGGTTAGCTCTTCAGGCGTCTTGAGGCTTGGGGGTAGAAGGTTAAGAACCCTTTTGGACCTAGACTTGGCTCTCCGGTACTGCTTACCGTGCGGTAGCAGAGAGAACAGTCTATGACTAGAGTGCCTGTAGTCCACAGTGTGTGTGTGCGAAGAGGGTTGTAGTGTTATTATTAGTATTATACCTCTCTCTAGTTGTACCTCTCTAGTTGTACCTCTCTAGTTGTACCTCTCTCTAGTTGTACCTCTCTCTAGTTGTACCTCTCTAGCTGTACCTCTCTCTAGTTGTACCTCTCTCTAGTTGTACCTCTCTAGTTTCACCTCTCTCTAGTTGTACCTCTCTCTAGTTGTACCTCTCTAGCTGTACCACTCCCCTCTCTCCCTCTCTCTCTCTCTACCCCCTTCTCTCTCTCTCGCTCCCCTGAGCTTTACCCACACAATGCCCTTTACACAGGAGCTTAAATGTCCTGCTGCATTATTCAGCAAGGATGGCTATGCACACTGCTCAGGGTTAAACATCATCTGTATCTGACAGGAAGCATGTGGCGTGGCCGTGTGTTTGAGAGAATGTGTCTGTGTGTGATAGTAAGGGGCTTGTCCCCCTAGACACTTTTATTAACGCTGAATGCAATGTCCCACTGCTAGCAGTGCTTCAGGGTGCATACCCTGTCTCCCGTCTCCGCCTCTCTACTTTATACGCACACACACGCACGCACATACACACACATACACACACACACACACACACACGCACGCACATACACACACACACACACACACACACACACACACACACACACACACGCACGCACACACACACACACACACACACACACACACACACACACACACACACACACACACACACACACACACACACACACACACACACACACACACACACACACACACACACACACACACACACACACACACACACACACACACACACACACACACACACACAGCGGTACAACCGATGGCAGCAGGAGCATTTCTGCTGGAAGTGTGTGTGCGTGTGTGTGTAAGCCTGGAGTTCTGCAAGCGGAAAATTAAACATCTGCACAGTACAATAAGTATTTAGGGTCCATTGACCAGTGGTCTGGAGAGGAGTCGCTGCATGGCATTTAATGTTATTGATCTGTAATAAAAAGGCAGAGGGGAGAGTCATAAGAGAGAGAGAGAGAGAGAGAGAGAGAGAGAGAGAGAGAGAGAGAGAGAGAGAGAGAGAGAGAGAGAGAGAGAGAGAGAGAGAGAGAGAGAGAGAGAGAGAGAGAGAGAGAGAGAGAGAGAGAGAGAGAGAGAGAGAGAGAGAGAGAGAGAGAGAGAGAGAGAGAGAGAGAGAGAGAGAGAGAGAGAGAGAGAGAAAATGTGTGTCTGGGATAAAGGTTAGCCTAACAACACCACTGCAACATAATCAGATGTAGATCACCCATTTACAGTTTTTTTCGATTGCTAAACGACAGTGGGCACAACTGGAGTCACATGTGCAAAACTCTAACTACAGTCTGCACTACCAACAGTCACCTGAGCTAAACAGTTCACATCACCTGCAAAACTCATTCCAAGCAACACAACTCTTAACACATGGCTCAAAACACGCTCAGTGCAGCCAAACACTATGCACAACCCTCACTGAGATAACACACACTGTCACTCAGAACACACTGAGAGTAAAAACACTAGCATCAAACACCAATACAGAAAATACAAACTTTTCATCTTTACAGTTTGAACAATTTCAGTGACTTCATACAAAGTAATATTTTCTTCAAAGAAAAGAGTGACATTCTTTCACATGATTTATAATTTTTTTTAGAACATAACAATTCTTTAAGGTAAATGAAAATTAGCAGTTTGCTTCAATAGTCTGTAGTAATTTACGGAATTACAGTAATGAGAAAAAAAAGGTAGAAACTAAAAGTACATACTGTAATTCGAACAAATAATTGAGGGGCTAATCCTGCCTCTCTCTAGCATCAGGCCACAGGTTTTCTTCAACATCACATCTAATG
This sequence comes from Oncorhynchus tshawytscha, assembly GCF_018296145.1. Classification (NCBI taxonomy): domain Eukaryota; kingdom Metazoa; phylum Chordata; class Actinopteri; order Salmoniformes; family Salmonidae; genus Oncorhynchus; species Oncorhynchus tshawytscha. Next base: position 3,284,143 of record NC_056462.1, on the reverse strand, counting down.
TTTTCTCTTGCCATGCACCTGGGGAAGAACCTTCTGGAGTGCCTTATCCATCCCTGGCAGTCCTCTGGACTCGTGTCCTCACATCCGGCACGCATGGCTTCCAAAAGAGACATTTGGTCATGTGGGTGGTGACCAAACACTTTCCACCTCCAGGCAGAGAAAACTCCTCTATTGGGTTGAGGGAGGGTGAATATGCAGGCAGGTACAAAACCATAAATCTGTGATGTGCTGCAAACCAATCTGTGACAGCTGCAGAGTGGTGAAAAGCAACGTTATCGCAAACTATGACAAAAACTTGGGGGTTTCTTACTGGCTCCCCTGTTCTGCTGGCACTAGCTGAGCATAGAGCTGTTCTAGGAAAGCTATAAGCCTTTCTGTGTTGTATGGGCCAATGAGTGGTGTGTTGAGAAGCAAACCATCATTGGCCATTGCAGCACACATGGTGATATTTCCCCCTTTGGCCTGGAACCTCCACAGTGGCCCTTTGACCTATAACATTCCTTCCTCTGCGCCGTGTTTTGGCAAGGTTAAATCCAGCTTCATCGATAAATACAAATGAATGTGGTCTTTCCAGTGCTTCCACCTCCATTACTCTCTGAAAAACAGTAAGTGCACAGTTTTACTGTAGAAATGCTAGTGTTTTTTTTTTTTTACTGTAAATATTTCATATAGCTGTGTACGTAACCTCAGACGTCTTACCTGGACATATTGGTATCTTTGCTCTTTTACCCGTTCACTGTTTCTCTCGAACGGTAGTGTATAACTGTTTAATTGTAACTTGGTGTTTCTTTAGGACTCGAGCAATAGTTGTTGTGCTGACAGAATTAACATTTTCAAATATATCATTATCAGCCAGCACTCTATCTTGAATCTCCCGCAGTTTTATTGCATTGTTGACAAGAACCATGTCAACAATAGCATTTTCCTGCGCATCTGAAAATATTTTTCCTCTTCCCCCTGTTGGGGGCAGCCTTTGGGTCCTGTTGTAAAAATATATTTTACAGTCAAACTTACTGTAATATATATCTGTGTAAATATTCTACAATTGCAATACAAAATAGATTCCTGTAATGTTTTCATTTACTGTAAGGATGTAACTTTCACCTGTTTGCATGATGGAAAATTCGCATTACAGATGCCACTGTGGATCTTTGCAGATTGGGTTGCACCCTCAACCCTGCCTCTCTCAATGAGAGACCATGGTTCACGACATGGTCTATAAGTGTAGCCCTTATTTCATCTGAAATAACAGCTCTTTGTCTTCTTTGTCTTCCTCCACGCATCCGCCCTCTCCCTGCCACCCTTCTCCCTCCACGAACCCATCTTCCTTGTTCCATTTCCAAAATGAGTCTTTCTGAGCTCTACCTATATATACTGTAATATGTGTGTGTTCACTAACAATTCTAAAACAAGACACCTGCTTAGCCTTTCAGCTGAAATTGCAATCAGCAGTGTTTGAAAGGCACAAGGCTGAAAACTATTCCGTTTTGAATGTGTGGTTCACAGTTTTGACAGCAGTGTGTTAGCATTTGAACAAAGTGCTGTAAATCCACAGTGTTGTGCAGGTTGTGGTTAAAGTCATGGGATAAGTGTGTAGAGTTTTGAAAACTGTGTTCAAGCAATGAAAAACGAACTAGAGTTTGGTCCACATGAACTGCTGCTGTGCAGACTGTAGTTAGAGTTTTGCACATGTGACTCCAGTTGTGTCCACTGTCATTTAGCAATCGAAAAAAACTGTAAAGAAATCGAATCAAGGTATATCATCTTAGCTTACCATCTCTATTTATACAGTGATGTGATGGTGAATACCTTAACAGTACAGTAACCTGATGTAACCCTGATTAAATTATACTCTACTGCTACATCTCTACCTCCAGGTGTCTGAGCAGGTGTTGTGCTGGTCCAGCTCGGCATTGGGCAGTGAGCACACAGGCCTTCCAGCCCTGTCAGGAGGAAGGGGCCGAAATTCATCCATCTTATTATGGGAAACTTGTGGGAGGCTACCCGAAACGTTTGACCCAAGTTAAACACTTTTAAAGGCAATGCTACCAAATACTAATTGAGTGTATGTAAACTTCTGACCCACTGGGAATGTGATGAAAGAAATCATTCTCTCTACTAATATTCTGAAATGTCACATTCTTAAAATAAAATGGTGATCCTAACTGACCTAAAACAGAGAACTTTGACTTGGATTAAATGTCAGGAATGGTGAAAAACTGAGTGTAAAAGTATTTGGCTACTTATTCAATACTTATTCCTATTAACTTACTAGAATGTATTGATTTCAAGCTATAATCCAACAGTCCCAATCCCCAAACCTCCGAACTAGCTACCAAGACGCCATTTGAGCTTAGAGTAGCTAGCTTGTCTAACTATCTTAGCTGGCATGCCTGCTGTCAAGGTTAGTAGACTTTAGAAAAGCAAGTGTAGTATTTATGTGGACTATGTACAAAAAGTGGTGTAATTTCTAAACTGTTCACCTGATATGGATCGAAATACCCTCAAATGAAAGCTGACCGTCTGCACTTTAACCTTATGGTCATTGTATCATTTCAAATACAAAGTGCTTGAGTACAGAGCCAAAACAACAACAACATGTGTCACTGTCCCAATACTTTTTGAGCTCGATGATAAAATGATTTAGCCTAGAATCTGAACCTAGGTCTGCTATAACCCATGTAGTCAAACTGCACCACATCAACTACGTCGGTCTCCTCCTTCACTTTGTCTTTGTTTGTTCCCTTGTGTTTGTTCTGAAAGGGACTGGGGCCGTTTGGTACCATACGGATGTGTGTTCACTCTGCCGTTGTTATTTTGCTTGGCTGTTAAAGTTATTTCCTGACACCTCGGATGGCTCTGATATACTTCATTTGTCATTTCACTGCCTGGGCAGACTGTATGGGTTCACCAGCCTACAGAGACATCCCTCTCTCCAAGTTCCCTTCTGTAGTTCCCCCTCCCATCCATACACTCCCTCCATCTCCTTGGGTTGGAAAGGATTCATCTACATACCGGGTTGTATTTCAGTCGCATAGTCAAGGCTTCAGTTCAGCCACGTGTTGCTTTGGCAATGTTTATCTCTTTAAAAAAAACAACGCTGAGTTGGAGGGGCGTCTGTCTCTTTCTCTCCCCCCCTCCCTCTCAGTTCAATTCAATTGAAGGGCTTTATTGGCATGGGAAACATATGTTAACATTGCCAAAGCAAGTGGAGTAGATAATAAACAAAATTAACAGTAAACATTACACTCACAGTAGTTCCAAAAGAAAGCCATGTCAAATGTCATAGTATGTCTTTATATAGTGGTGTAACAATGTGCAAATAGTTAAAGTGCAAAGGGCAAAATCAATAAACAGAAATATGGGTTGTATTTACAATGCCCCCTCCCTCCACTGGCACACTAACATACACACACATGCACATCCCTCTGTAGTAGTAGAAGCCTTTGTCTCCTGTGAGAAGCTGGCAGCAGCTGGTTGGTGTTGGCTACCGCCAGTCCCGGGCATCTTTATGGGCACATAATTGGGCCCTCCTGTTGTGGCTCCAAGTCTGCTCACATGTCCTTCTGTTTATGTGTGTGCGTGTGCACTGTGTGGGGAATTTGTTGGCAAACATCTGGGTTGAGAGATTTAGCATTTAGAAAGCACAGCTACTTGTTATCCTGTTGGGCAGGCTGTGTAACAGCCCCTTTCCTAAGCATGGCTTCATGAAATTACAGAAGTCCTTGTGCCCTATTCCCTATACAGTGCACTACTTTTGACCAGTGTCCATCGGGGCGCAGACCTTATAGCCCTGTGGTCCCTGGCCAAAAGCAGTGCACTATATAGGGAATGGGGTCACAATTTGAGTCGCAGCCTAAAGTCTGAAGTGACAGCGAGTCAGCCCGGGAAGCCTCCGAGGGCTGCTGGGAAAGGCTGCGTTGTCTAAGGGGCATGAAATGAAATGTCCCTCAGCTTTAGGGAGAACAAGAAAAAGAGAAAACAATTGTCTTGCTCAGCAATGCTTGTTCCTGCGGGACTGTTTGCTAAATCTGATGTCCACGTCTTGTCTCATCGGCGTGAAACGGCACCGTTCGCCGCATTATGTTGACAGTCGAAATGAGGTCGCCGTCTGGCGGATGGTTAAACACACCAGCTAGCTGATATACTTCCAGAAAAAGGCAGAGGTCCGAGTGTTTCATGAGCTGAAATACAAAAATCCCAGAAATGTCCCATATGCACAAAAAGCTTATTTCTCTCAAATGATGTGCACACATTTTTTTTTACAACCCTGTTAATGAGCATTTCTCCAAAATAATCCATCCACCTGACAGGTTTGGCATGTCAAGAATTTGGCAGTATGTTCAGCCAGCCTCACAACCACACACCACATGTACCCTCGCCAGCCCAGGACCTCCACAGCCTGGCTGCCGAGTGGGTGGGCCCAGTTGATTTATTTCCTTATATGAACTCTAACTCAGTAAAGATTTCAGAAATTGTTGCATGTTGTGTTTATATTTTTGTTCAGTGTATTATCTCTATGGCCATACAGCCTTACTGCCTTCTTGTCTATTTGCTGAGATATTGCTGGAAACAGAGTGCCTTTCTACTGTATTTAATATGAGGATCACTGAGGAGCAGTGAAGGTCTGAGTGTAGTGTAGTAGTTATGGTAATGTCTGTCCTATTGATTTGACACACATGGATTCCAGGGTTGAGCCATCCCGTGGGCATCCCTGGTGGAGCTTGCCCATGAGGCCCTTCACCACGGAGGGTCATGTCTTACTCGATACACCCTCATTAAGCTGATTGCTACAGCATCACCGTTTAATTACAGTAAAACCAAAACAAGGAATTTTAGCCAAAGACTGTTGTACTAGCTGTCTAGACTGTGTTTTATAAATGCGCAATCAGCATAAAACACAATTATACAAGGAATTGGCAACTCAAGTCTCATTCTGAGAAGTAAAGTAGGCCACTTGATTTCAGCATCTGAACAAAGTGGACAGGCTAACATGCTGCTCAAACAGTTGGAGAACGTGTTCAGAACTTCTCAACCTCGTTGCTAGCAAATAGATCCAAGTTGGCTAAACTTGAAACATAAATATTAGCTGGCTGCTTACTAGCACGTGGGCTTTTGCTTGAGAGATTATTTATGAGACCTGTGTTTAAATTCTATAATACAGTTGAAGTCGGAAGTTTACATACACTCAATTAGTATTTGGTAGCATTGCCTTTAAATGGTTTAACTTGGGTCAAATGTTTAGGGTAGCCTTCCACAAGCTTCCCACAATAAGATGGTTGAATTTCATCCCATTTCTCCTGACAGAGCTGGTGTAACTGAGTCAGGTTTGTAGGCCTCTTTGCTCACACACGCTTTTTCCGTTCTGCCCACACATTTTCTATAGGATTGAGGTGAGGGCTGTGTGTCATTTTGCCACAACTTTGGAAGTATGCATGGAGTCATTGTCCATTCGGAAGACCCATTTGCGACCAAGCTTTAACTTCCTGACAGATGTCTTGAGATGTTGCTTCAATATATCCACATCATTTTCCATCCTCACGATTCCATCTATTTTGTGAAGTGCACCAGTCCATCCTGCAGTGAATTGTGCTTCACGGTTGGGGTGGTGTTCTTCGGCTTGCAAGCCTCCCCCTTTTTCCTCCAAACATAACGATGGTCATTATGACCAAACAGTTCTATTTTTGTTTCATCAGACCAGAGGCCATTTCTACAAAAAGTACAATCTTTGTCCCCATGTGCAGTTGCAAACTGTAGTCTGGCTGTTTTATGGCGGTTTTGGAGCTGTGGCTTCTTCCTTGCTGAGCGGCCTTTCAGGTTATGTTGATACAGGACTCGTTTTACTGTGATATCGATACTTTTGTACCGGTTTCCTTCAGCATCTTTACAGGGTAATTTGGTGCTTTGCTGTTGTTCTGGGATTGATTTGCACTTTTCGCACCAAAGTACGTATATCTCTAGGAGACAGAACATGTCTCCTTCCTCAGCGGTATAACGGCTGCATGGTCCCATGGTGTTTATACTTGCGTACTATTGTTTATACAGATGAATGTGGTATCTTCAGGCATTTGGAAATTGCTCCCAAGGATGAACCAGACTAGTGGAGTTTTTTTTCTGAGGTCTTGGCTGATTTCTTTTGATTTTCCCGTGATGTCAAGCAAAGACGCACTGAGTTTGAAGGTAGGCCTTGAAATACATCCACAGGTACACAGGCACAGTCAACTTAGTGTATGTAAACTGCTGACCCACTGGAATTGTGTTACAGTGAATTATAAGTGAAATAATCTGTCTGTGAACAATTGTTGGAAAAATGACTTGTGTCATGCACAAAGTAGATGTCCTAACTGACTTACCAAAACTATAGTTTGTTAACAAGACATTTGTGGAGTGGTTGAAAAACGAGTTTTAATGACTCCAACCTAAGTGTATGTAACCTCCCGAATTCAACTGTACCTGCTACAAGAATCAATCAATCAATCAAAAGTATTTATGAAGCCGACTGTTTGAAATGCAATGTATTTTACTTTTAATTGTACAACAAAAAGCTCATTTAGATGTTGTTGTTGTTGTTGAAATCAAGATATATATCGTGAATCGCCCAGAAGTTTCACAAAATGTAGATATGATTTTTAGTCCGTATCGCCCTGCCCTAGTGGAAATTCTGCAACCATAAACGTGATGTTGTTTTAATGTGCCAGGGCCTCGCCCAGATACCCTTCCTGTTAATCTCCCAAGCCAATCGAAATATGTCAGGTTACTGCAGACGCGCAGTTTTATTGTCAGACTATTCATTTTATACGTCTTTATTGAGTTTCTTTACCTTCTGAGTTCCCTTCCAATTTTTCCCCCGCCTTGTTTCCTTGCATTAATAGGTTTCTTGGGGGGAGCAGCGAAAGGAAGCCGTCAGGGACAGAGATATGGATTTGTTGCATCACCTCGTCTATATCTCAGGGTTAAACAGCGATTCTTGCTGCCTCATCAAGGGAACACAGGGAGCTGATTTGGCTGGGATTGGATTCATTCGTTTGCCCTTCGTTACGTGTTCTTTTATTCATTACCGTTGCGAGCAGTGATATATGTAAAGACGTATGTGTAGCTACCGTATAGAAGTAGAGCTTTCCCATGAGTAATGGATGGAGGTCTCTATTAGGTAACTGTGAGTTCTAAAAGCTGGACGTAGAATTCAAACGAACCACAGTACACTCTCGGCACGGAAGAAGGCTGGAACAAATGAATCCGCCCTCATCCACATTTAAACACAGCCTATTTTAAACGCACTTAAACACGCTCCGTCTTTGCTACTATGCATAACACACACCGACACATGGACACGTGAGCGCACGCGCACGCACACACACGTACACACCAGTGGCGGTCAGTGCCGTTTAGGATGAGGGAGGACAATAATACCTTTTCATGAGCACGGCCTTAATACTATTACAGCTTATTGGATGGCTGTCGTTCACATTCCATTCACCCAGTTCAATGTAACATGGATAGGTTCAGGCTACTACCTGATAATGGAATTGTCCTTTTACCCATCATGAGGTTGCTACAACCTAGCCTGGGAATGAAAGTCTACAATGTAGGTTCTCACTGGCCGAGAGAACATTTTAAGGTGACAGACAGTGACACATGCAATAGCGCCTTGCACACTCTTGCCTGCATCTAGCTGATCATTAATCCAACAGTTTCTTTAGGACGAGTTCAGGTATTTGTTGTCCCTGTTTCGTTTGCTTCCGTTTTAAAAGAATCGGCAGAATGAATACACCCTTGATCACGCATAAACACAGGTCATTTTCATTGCAGCCACGTTGTATTCATTCTAGCCTCTATGCACTCCCCTCCTCTCACCTTTTCCCTTCATTTGTGGACTTCATTGAACAACACATCAGCTGTATGTGACCAGGCAATGCTAGCTAGCTGTTGCTTATGGTTTCAGTACTAGAATCAAGTCAAATTTATTTATAAAGCCCTTCTTACATCAGCTGATATCTCAAAGTTCTGTACAGAATGGCCAATACACCTGTATCTGTATCTACATCTATAGAGATTCATTCTCTGATACTTTGATTGGGTGGACAACATGTCAGTTCATGCTGCAAGAGCTCTGATAGGTATACGTTCCCTGGAAGTAGTCATAATTACTGTGTAAGTCTATGGAAGGGGGTGAGAACCAAGAGTCTCTTAGGTTTCGTATTGAAGTCAATGTACCCAGAGGAGGACAGAAACTAGCTGTCCTCCGGCTACACCATGGTGCTACCCTACAGAGTGCTGTTGAGGCTACTATAGACCTTCATTGCAGAACAGTGTGTTTTAATCAATTATTTGGTGACGTGAATATATTTAGTATAGTTTTATCTAAAAAGGATAACTTTTTCAATGTTTTACCATTTTTAATTTTTGGAAATTCCCCTTCCTCCTCTGAGGAGCCTCCACTGGTACACATCCACCCGCATGCACGCTAGCATGAACACAAACACACACGCCCATGTTCTTATGTCCATTCCCTCCGAAATGTAGAAGGTGGCAGCAAGACGACTTCAGCAAAAGGCCACCATATACCTTCACATTGTTTCGTGACTCATATAGATGTATTGGCCAGTGACGGGCAGAGGCATTACTTCATCACTATCTGTCTCCTTCTTTTCTTTGAGGGGCCACTGAAGTGGTCACTGACTGACCCTGCAATTGCATGGAACATACAGATTTAGGACCTTCATTTGATCACTCGTTTGTTCCTGAGCATTTTTCTGCGCCAGAGGAAATGCAGTTGAGCTTCGCGAGTCAGTAAAAACCTGGTTATATTAACAGTATTCCACTTTTCTTCTCACCTTATTTTGACCAGTTAAATAGCCTAACCACCAATCAAGCAGCCTTACGGACTAAACGGTCAAATCCTGTTGACGCGGGATTATTTTTGCAGCAACAGGCCAACTACATCTGTAGTTTCAGATTAAGATGCTACCAGCTCTCTTATCATACTGTCGCTTCCCTCACAAATCCTTCAATGTGCATTTGTCAAGTTGACGCTCGCCATTCTCTTGCTAAGTGAGCCGGGGTTTGGGTTATACATGTGTGTGTGTGCATGACTGATGTTAGGTCCTTTGGTTCGGCACCCCCTCCAGAGTTCACCGTGTTCCTTTTATCATTGTAACCCACAGCTGAGAGAATGGCAGGGTACTAATGCAGTCACACACTGAGTCATTCTGTCGTTTTGTGTGTGCGTGCCTGTGTGTGTCTGTGTGTGTGTGTCCTGCTGTTATCTGAGACATCTCTCCAGTGCTCCGCGATACATTTAAGTAAGAGTAAAGTATTACATTGTAATCACCATGACTTCAAACAGAAATATGTTGCTCACTATGTTGCTTACTACATAATGAGCTAACTCTCTGAATACGTCTCTCTGCCTCAACAACACTGGCAGAGAGAGACCGAGGACGCCGCCACGAGGGTCATTTGTGTTCTGCTTTGACTCCATTCATCAACAGACAATGGAATTACCCAGACTCCTTTAATGGAGCTCAATGTATCATTAGCAAGGAACCAATAATGTATCATGTCGCCCGAGGCGCTATTCGGAGTCCCGGGTTTGCTCGGGTGGGCTTGTCTCTGCTTCGCACGGGGTGATTTAAATGTAGCCTTCATCCTCGTCAAATACTGTAGCTTGTGTCTTAGTTACTATTTAGAGTAATTTTACACCTAGAGAAAAGTTACTGGTCGAGTCAAATTACTCTAAGTGTAAAAAGGTATCTTACAGTAAACCCATCACTTTAGAAGTAAGAAGAGGCTGATAATTCCTGGTTGTTACTATGTCTGCAAGACTTTGTCTTCCAACTGGTAAAAAAAGTGAACTGGCCTCCAGCTTCAAGGGAGAAAGGGATCATTTTGATCTCATGGATGGTCGGTCCTTGCATCCACACCTATACATTTCTCCAGTTCCATCCCATCATACTGGTAAAAGGTTAACTCGCCTGTAGGCCTCTACCTCCAGCATATCAATGGCAGACTAAAAGCAGCGGCTTCATTTCAGTTCATTGCTGAAATGTAGGTTGTTTCGTGACCTAGTTTCCCTCGTTTGTTTTTGGTGCATGAATCCAACCTGGAGGCATCTCTCAAATAAATGGTGTGTTTCAGTATTTGGCAGCTGAGAATTGTATGCAGTGTTGTCCCGGGGCAAAGCCAGGCCCAGCTTAACCACAGCGAGCCCCACTACGCTCTCGGAGCTTCTGAGAAGCTAGCTGACGCATAGGGACACCCAACAGCTGTTCGCTTGGATGGCTGTCAGCTTGTCTCTCCCCCTGTGTGGGAAGCTCGGCTCATTACGCCTCCATTTCGGCATGGTAATTGTGCAACGTGGGGCCATTACCGAAACCAAAAAGCAGATCTCGGAAGCTACGAAGCTAGAAACACCCCCACAACCCTTCTCAGTGGACTTGTGGAAGCGTTGCCTTGTAGGCACTCCTCCTGCTTTCCTGGAGCCAGACTTGAGGGTCCAGTTTGATTTGGAGTCCTGTTCCTCGATTTACCCCCAAGCTGATTTTGGCAAAACAGGCCCCAGACGGCAGCACATTTACAAGGACATTCCCTCTAGTGCTTTAGCTGGGCGCGTGTTTCATTTAGTGCTTCAGGATGCCTTTTCTCTTCTATACTCTGTGTCTCACTCCAAACTGATGTACAGTAGGCTATACTGGTAGAGTAGCAGTTTGAGAACCAACATCCGCTGACGTTGGGGAACCATTAAAACCAAGTCTGGTGTGTCTAATTGTCTACACAGTTTCTGAAGAACAGAGAGGTGCTTCCTGAATCTGTCCAATAAGGTGTTCTGTTTTTCCAAACTAGGTCAAAAGTAGAGTGCTTAGACATAGGGACTATGTCATTTGGGACTCTACCTCAAAGTTAATTTTCTGTAATTAGAAATATGACTTTTTGACTGCTGTAACATTATTTATTAGGAGCTTGAACGGCGCCTGGATGCTTCCACCCCCTTTGGAGAGCTTCCCATGCATGTTTCAGAAGAACACTTGAAAGGAGAACTTGGAGAACTTGAAGGGAGTATCCCAGATTGAATATTCCCCCATGTATGTACTTTTATTTCCTTCAAACTTAAAAAGAGTCCTACTTTTCAATTATATTTTCTCTCAAGTCACCTTGCCAGTCTGTAAACTTGGCTTTATCATGCTCCAACTGTCTTGTACCCACACACGCTCTCTCACGCACACACACATACACCGCTCACACCACACGGCGCCCCAGGCCCATGTTAAAACCCTCAGCGTGGTATGGAGTCTGCCAGGCTGGAAGCTTAGTCTGACTCTGGTGTATTGCACAGGTTGGTCCCCGCAGGGGCCTTCAATGAAAAGGCACCAGTGTCGGCAGAGATCTCCCTCTCTCTAGTGCTTTATCTGGGCACGTGTTTCACGTGTTTCCCAAACAGGTCCAAAGTAGAGCACTAGATATAGGGACTATGGGTAACATTTGGGACTCTACCTCAAATCAAATCAAATCAAATTTATTTATATAGCCCTTCGTACATCAGCTGATATCTCAAAGCGCTGTACAGAAACCCAGCCTAAAACCCCAAACAGCAAGCAATGCAGGTGTAGAAGCACGGTGGCTAGGAAAAACTCCCTAGAAAGGACAAAACCTAGGAAGAAACCTAGAGGCTATGTGGGGTGGCCAGTCCTCTTCTGGCTGTGCCGGGTGGAGATTATAACAGAACATGGCCAAGATGTTCAAATGTTCATAAATGACCAGCATGGTCGAATAATAATAAGGCAGAACAGTTGAAACTGGAGCAGCAGCACAGTCAGGTGGAAGTTGAAACTGGAGCAGCAGCATGGCCAGGTGGACTGGGGACAGCAAGGAGTCATCATGTCAGGTAGTCCTGGGGCATGGTCCTAGGGCTCAGGTCAGTTGAAACTGGAACAGCAGCATGGCCAGGTGGACTGGGGACAGCAAGGAGTCATCATGTCAGGTAGTCCTGGGGCATGGTCCTAGGGCTCAGGTCCTCCGAGAGAGAGAAAGAAAGAGAGAAGGAGAGAATTAGAGAACGCACACTTAGATTCACACAGGACACCGAATAGGACAGGAGAAGTACTCCAGATATAACAAACTGACCCCAGCCCCCCGACACATAAACTACTGCAGCATAAATACTGGAGGCTGAGACAGGAGGGGTCAGGAGACACTGTGGCCCCATCCGCAGACACCCCCGGACAGGGCCAAACAGGAAGGATATAACCCCACCCACTTTGCCAAAGCACAGCCCCCACACCACTAGAGGGATATCTTCAACCACCAACTTACCATCCTGAGACAAGGCTGAGTATAGCCCACAAAGATCTCCGCCACGGCACAACCCAAAGGGGGGCGCCACCCAGACAGGATGACCACAACAGTGAATCAACCCACTCAGGTGACGCACCCCCTTCCAGGGACGGCATGAGAGAGCCCCAGTAAGCCAGTGACTCAGCCCCTGTAATAGGGTTAGAGGCAGAGAATCCCAGTGGAAAGAGGGGAACCGGCCAGGCAGAGACAGCAAGGGCGGTTCGTTGCTCCAGAGCCTTTCCGTTCACCTTCCCACTCCTGGGCCAGACTACACTCAATCATATGACCCACTGAAGAGATGAGTCTTCAGTAAAGACTTAAAGGTTGAGACCGAGTTTGCGTCTCTGACATGGGTAGGCAGACCGTTCCATAAAAATGGAGCTCTATAGGAGAAAGCCCTGCCTCCAGCTGTTTGCTTAGAAATTCTAGGGACAATTAGGAGGCCTAAACTTTCTATACTTAGCAATATGACTTTTTTCACTCACACAAATTTAGCTGTTAGCCCTTCTAACACACTGGCTTATTTGTGTGTGTCCTTAAACAACTTCTTATGGCTTATATCCCGCTAACGGGATCGATATGACAAGAGCCAGTGAAAGTGCAGGGCGCCAAATTCAAAACAACAGAAATCTCATAATTAAAATTCCTCAAACATAGAGGTATTTTATACCATTGTAAAAGATAAACTTGTTATTAATCCCACCACAGTGTCCGATTTCAAAAAGGCTTTACAATGAAAACACACCAAACAATTATGTTAGGTCTGCAGTATAGCCCACAAAGTATAGCACACCATGCAATAATCTGAGTACAGCGCTCAGACAACAAAACAAGCCATACAGATATCAACAAGTCAGAAATAGCATTATAAATATTCACTTCCGTTTGATGATTTTCATCAGAATGCACACCCAGGAATCCCAGTTCCACAATAAATGTTTGATTTGTTCGATAAAGTCCATTATGTCCAAATACCTCCTTTTTGTTTGCGCGTTTAGTACACAATCCAAACTCACGAGGCACGGACAAGTCTCACGAGAGCTAGCATGATCAGCTCATGGCACTCTGGCAGACCTCTGACTCATTCAGCACTCATTCCCCCCTCCTCACAGTAGAAGCATCAAACAAGGTTCTAAAGACTGTTGACATCTAGTGGAAGCCGTAGGAAGTGCAATATGACCCCATAGACACTGTATATGCGATAGGCAATGACTAGAAAAACTACAAACCTCAGATTTCCCACTTCCTGGTTGGATTTTTTCTCAGGTTTTTGCCTGCCATATGAGTTCTGTTATACTCACAGACATCATGCAAACAGTTTTAGAAATGTCAGTGTTTTCTATCCCGATCTACTAATAATATGCATATATTAGCAACTGGGCCTGAGTAGCAGGCAGTTTACTCTGGGCACCTTATTCATCCAAGCTACTCAATACTGCCCTCAGCCATAAGAAGTTAATGTCCCCCTTTTCCTTACATACATTCTGCTCAAAGACACAGGAGTCCCCGTTTGAAGGCATGTCGCATTTCCTGCACACTCTAGCTTTGTCAATGACTTATGATGGCTTGCCTCCTGAACTGCTCACAAAGACGTGTTTTAGTTGTGTGAATAGGCTGGATGAAAGGTGATGAAATGCAATCAAACTATACGAGATGTCTTTCAATGTTTTATGCTCCAGGACAGCCATTGGAGTGTCCTCGGGGGGGGTTCAGTCAGCAACATATCCCATAGGTCATTGAACTAGCAATTGCTGTATAAGAGTGCTTTATAACATTAATACAAACCTTTTGGGACCTGTTATTTTCTCTATGTAGCCTCTTGGATCTATTTTGTTCCTTTTGACTTACCGTAGATGTGCTAGGCTGAACAGTTGTTGTTCTCCTAGATCACGAACGCGAGGATGGTAGAATTGTAGCTGAGAAACCCATGCCGTTTACAAAGAACCAAGTCTCGTTCTTCCAACATAACAGCATCACTTCCCATCCTAACCTCTCCCTCTCCGTCTGTCAGGTGACCACCCTGGTGAACACCAGCAACAAAGGGCCCAGCAGTAAGAAGAAGGGGCGCTCCAAGAAGGCGCACGTGCTGGCCCTGTCCGTGGAGCAGGCCACGCAGAACTTCCTGGAGAAGGGCGAGCAGATCGCTAAGAACAGCCACGATCTCAAGGAGGAGCTCATCCTCGCCGTGGAGGATGTCCGCAAGCAAGGTATGTCCGCACAGGGACACCATACCATGTAGTACTCTTGTGTTTAGAGATATATGAATCCATTAAATAGGACAGCAAGGTGAAGAGAGTCCAATGTACTCACCTCCTGTACTCAGGGATACCATACCATACTTTTCTGGTGTATACTGTTCATGGAATGTGACAGCAAGCTCTCCAGACCCCAGGGTGTATTCTGATTCCCATCCGGAACTGCTGTAACATTATGTATTAGGAGCTTGAACGGCGCCTGGATGCTTCCACCCCGTTTGGAGAGCTTCCCATGCATGTTTCAGAAGAACACATGAAAGGAGAACTTGGAGAATTTAAAGGTAGAATCCCAGATTGAATATTCCCCCATGTATGTACTTTTATTTCCTTCAAACTTAAAAAGAGTCCTACTTTTCAATTATATTTTCTCGCTCTGAGCCTTAAGTCACCTTGTCAGTCTGTAAACCTTGCTTTATCACGCTCCAACTGTCTCGTATCCACACACGCTCACGTACCCACATACACATACACGCTCTCTCAGACACATGCCCTTTCACACACGCACGCACGCACACACACACACACACACACACACACACACACACACACACACACACACAAACCACTTACACCACACAGCTCCCCAAGCCCATGTTAAAACCCTTAGCATTGTATGGAGTCTGCCAGGCTGAAAGCTTAGTCTGGCTCTGGTGTATTGCCCAAGTCAGTCCCAGCAGGGGCCCTCAATGAAAAAGCACCAGCATCGGCAGAGATCTCCCTCTGTCTCTCTCACTCTCTGTCTCTCTCTCTCGCTGCATGAACATTCCCCTCCTCTTCCTCTCTTCAATCTAGAACACCTGCCCAACAAACAATGTCTGGATTCAGTTAAACCGCGTCACTCTTCAAGCAGGCACTTAGCAATCTCGCTTTCTTGTGCAGTCATCGTAGCCAATTTACTGTGGTAGCTATCAAGCTGTGGAGGAGAAAGAGTTGTGTTGAACTCAGACCCTGCTTATCAGTCATGTGTTCTGTTTTTAACATGGAAATTGATTAGGCTAGATTCCCTTGCTGAGTAAAATGTCAGTGCAGAATAGCGTACGTGTTTGACTCTTTTGCAGCAGGCTATCTGCTTCAGAGTACAGTATTTGCATTCTTTAATGGGCTCACTGGACACACGCAGACATATCGTTTTCCGTTTTAATGCCTGTCAGGTTTTTCCAGAACTCGTTTATTTACTGTCATTACATTTGACGGAGGCCCTTCTTCAGGAAGTTGACACTATCCTCTTCTTCTATTGGAGCAGGCCATCAGACTGTTAAATAGTCCCCACTAGCCGGCCTCTGCCCGGCACCCCCTCATATGAATTTGGGTGCGTAACCCATTAGGGCATCCACCCACGCAGCCAGCACCATCAATAAACGATGGATGTTGGCCAAATGAGCCACATTTATGTGTCCTTAAAAACAGCCTATAGTCTAACACTATTCATTGTCTTGATGTGAAGAATTACAAAACATTATAGCCTATTGTTTTATTGCTTTTTACAATTGTCCACCTCATGGTTCAGCTGTCAGAGATTTGAGCACCAAATGCATCAGAGCATTGCATGCATAGACCTGTAGGATTAGGTGTCCACTGGATGATATGAATATTTAGAAAAAATACATGTAAAGCATGAGAAGCTGAGGCCTAGCCCCGGAGATAGAGAGATATGCAGGCGGCATGTTACGACACAGACATGTAGTTATCCTTGTCACGTAGGCTAGCCTACTGCATCTGCTACACAAATAGGTGTAGGTGTACCGAAGGAGGCTGCTTCGTTAATATTTTTGTTAGAAAGACGAGCATTACATTGTAAGAATATAGGAGTAACTTTGGTAGGACTTAAATATTATTCCTCGCCTCAAGGTCAACTGTCAGAGTGAGTTGGAGTGCTGGTGGGTACTGCCTTCATATCATAGGCCTGCAGTATAATAGGTTAATAACCACACCACACCAAACTTTCACAAAAGTTTCTAAACTTTATTAGGATACTATAAAAAGTAAGTCAAGCCCATTTTTATAGGGAAAATACGAGCAGGATATTATAATGTGGCAAACCCATTACAGTTGGAACTTGATTTGGCCAAAGAAAATGGCTCAGAATGAAACAAAACACTTCCAAACTGGTTTATACCTTCTCAAAAGGTCCAGCAATTAACAAGAAAGGCTAGTGCCAACTGTCCCTAACCAATTACAGCAATATGCGAATTATATGTATTTTACCACAGGCATACTTAAATAACCTATCTTAAACTAAATATGGCGCACACAATTAAAAAGACAGATTTAAATTGAAAAATGTCTCAACAGAATAAAACAAAACACATTTGGCATATTTAAAGAAATGGTTTAGAGTAACAAATATGCCCAGAATAATAACAATGGTATACTGTGATAACAATGATAAAACAAATTATTATGAATACCAAAAAATGTATTAAGTTAAAAAAATTGCATCCTACCTGAAAAGTGAGTTGCACAGTAGCCTGCATCTTTGTCCACTTCCCTTCTTTGTCCAGTACAATATTTAAATGCGGACATTCCCCATGTGGGCTTTTTACTATTGGCACACTCTCTAACTTTCTTTTTACTATATCTCCATTCCGTTTATTTTTATTCTGAAAAACTCCCCAGTCCTTTGCGATTACAAGCATACCCATAACAGGATGCAGCCACCACTATGCTTGGAAAATAAAGAGAGCTGTACTCAGTAATGTGTTGTATTAGATTTGCCACAAACATGACTATTTGTATTCAGGAAAATTGCTTGAATAGCTTTTCCACCATATTTGGAGTGTTACTTGAGTGCCTTGTTGCAAACAGGGTGCATGTTTTGGAATATTTGTATTCTGTACAGGCTTCCTTCTTTTCACTCTGTCAATTACGTTAGTATTATAGAGTAACTACAATGTTGTAATCACAGCCATTATAGTCTGTAACTGTTTTAAAGTCACGATTGGCCTCATGTTGTAATCCCTGAGCAGTTTCTTTCTTCTCCAGCAACTGAGTTGGGAAGGACGCCTGTATATTTGTAGTGACTGGGTGTATTGATACACCATCCAAAGTGTAATTAGTAACTTCACTATGCTCAAAGGGATATTCAATGTCTTATTTTAAATTTTTTACCCATCTACCAATACGTGCCATTCTTTGCGAGGCATTGGAAAACCTCCCTGGTCTTTGTGGTTGAAACTGTGTTTGAAATGTACTGCTTGATTGAGGGACCTTACAGATATGTAAGTTGTGGGGTACGGAGATGAGGAAGTCTTTTAAAAATCATGTTAAACACTATTATTGCACAGAAAGTGAGTCCATGCAACTTATTAGTCGAGTGTTTACTCCTGAACTCATTGAGGCTGGCCATAACAAAGGGGTTAAATACTTATTGACTCAAGACATTTCAGCTTTACATTTTTTATTAATTTGTAAACATGTAAAAAAAAAACATAATTTCACTTCAACATTACGGTAGGCCAGTGACAAAAAATATATATATTTAATCCATTTTAAATTCAGGCTGTAACACAACCAAATGTGGAAAACGTCAAGGGGTGTGAATACTTTCTGAAGGCACTGTATATATAATTTGAGCTGTGTGCATCACGAGAAAATGTATTGATTTATTTCACTTTGCCTGTAAGAACGCTGATGAACACGGGCATGTCTGATTAGCGGACATGTCTGATTAGCCTGCGCTGTGGTGCAGACTCTGGTAGCATGCTGGCTGTCAATGAATAGCTTGCAAGTAGATAGTGAGAAATAATCAGTAGGCCTCATATTACATGACTGAAATCTATGAAATAACCCCCCCCCCCAAGCTATTTACAGGCAGTTAACACTATTCTGCATAAATACATTTTCCCATCTTCAATCGGTTCAATCACATTGTTAAAATGTTTTCCTTCTGTTAGAAAAGTGACAGTCCTGGCTGAGCCCCATATGCGGGCGCACCAATATGCTTCACAGTTACAACCGTCCTGGCTGAGCCCCATATGCAGGCGCACCGATATTCTTCACAGTTACAACAGTCCTGGCTGAGCCCCATATGCAGGCGCACCGATATGCTTCTCAGTTACATTGTAGCCAAGCTGTGTCTGTATGTGCCTATTCACCAAAAGAAAAAGCACCGGATATTTGTGTCTTGATAAAAACAGCTCTGCTTGCAGGCCTGGTTAAAACCTGGAGGCGAAAGGGGGCTTGGCCCCCTCAGCTGAAACATGTGCCACCTCTGTCCCTATATAAAAATACACCAAACTGCTGTGTAATTTGACCTTCAAGAAGATAGAGGATGCTTCCTAAATGGCACCCAGTTCAGTCCCTGGTCGAACGAAGTGCACTATATAGGGAATAGGATGCCAGTTGGGAAAGATCCTAATTGGTTTAATTGGCTCAATACTTGGCCCTGCCAGGTCCAATAACATCCAATCCAAAATGTTCACTAATCAATGGTTGAGGATGGGTCTGGTGCCCTTGAAACAAAGTGGTATTTTCCTCATCTGCCATTCAAAAGACAGTAAACAGCAAAGAGTCAAAGTGAGTTATTTGAAAGTGAGTTTGAAGCCCAGAGTTGAAAACAATATATCTTGTCTTTTTCTCTTGCACCCTCTGGTGCTGGATTTGCTCACGCCAGTCTAAACCCCCTCCGTTCTATGCCAATCTGATTCTACACGTGACCATTGGTTGCAAAATTCCTGTAACTTCCACCAAACTTCCCAGGTTTGGAGAAGTTCCTGTTGAAAGATTTCCGAAATCAGGAGGGAATAAGCAGGACATTCAAAGGAAATGCACTACCCTAGTTGTAGCCTCGCCTCTATAGCCGACCATCCATTTCACACACACACACATCCCTGGCCCCATTACACACTTCCCAGGCTTAGCATGACTGCTAACTTTTGTATCCCAGGGAATACTGTATATGTATGTGTTTGGAATTGAAATACGAGGACTCGTCATATGCAGACACAAACCCTCTAAACCACGCTAAAAGTTTAGGGGAAAGTCTTACCGAGCGTGGATTGTCGTTTGGTTTTCTGAATCCCGAGATCCAAAATCTCATTTCCCAGTGGTTAAGCGCTCGGCGGGTCAGAGTAATGGGGCGATCAAACGTTCCCTCTCTCTTGATGGATTAGAAGCAGGAGGAGAGAGAGTGTGTGTGTGTGTGTGTCTGGGTGTCCATGGGTGTGTGTGTAAGAGAGGAAAAGAGTCGTACATTCCTCTGATTGATACCCATTAAGCTCGGGCCCTGGCTTTGGAGAATGTAACGATCCCGAGATGTTTACTCCACAGTCACGCAACGTTAATGCTTTGATTGTCCGTGGTCGGTAGCACCGCCGCCTCCGCAGTGTCGGAACACCGTATAGGCTATAGATGCCTGTTGAAGGGCTGTGATTCAACCATTTGTAAACAGGTCACGCCGAAAGCCTGTGGCTCGGTACAAACCTCACCGTTCTCCAATGTGTAACACTACGCCTCGTCAAATAGTGCTCTGTTATCGTCTTGGGAAGGTTTCCTTTCAGGATGGCCAACGTCGTCTATGAAGTCACTTACAGTTGTTTTCCCACCTGTAAGTTAAGTCCCCTTCAACGGCTGAATGGAGTTCAATGAGCCCTGTTTTCCTCCGATTGGAATTGGATTGTACTGTATGTTCAATACTCAGATCAGCAGAAAGAGAAGTGGGGGCTTACCACCGGCAGCTGTTGTACACATATTCATCATCCATCCGGCTCTCAACATCTACAGTTTCCTCACATTTCATAGTGTGCACTGCAGACAGACTTGACACCATTCCAGATCCATGAAATGGATCAGTGGCACACTGGGCCGTGCAATTCCTCACTGAGCTTTGATCGGAGTTTCCACTTGTGCCCTAGTTAAGCCATGGGTGAGGGAGAAAGAGTGTGAATGAGAGCATGAGGATGAGAGTGGAAGAAGAGAAAATGGAGAAATGGAATTGAAGGAACACTGACATAGGGAAAGAGGGAGAGGACAGACTAGCCAGAGAGTACGGGCTGTGTGTGTGTGTGTGTGTGTGTGTGTGTGTGTGTGTGTGTGTGTGTGTTTCACGAAGTATTCAGACCCCTTGGAGTTCTTCCCATTTTATTGTGTTTTACGAAGTGGGATTGAAATGGATTTCATTGTCATTTAGTCAGCAATCTACACAAAATACTCCATAATGTCAAAGTGGAAGATTGTTGACTACAAAGACCAGGGAGCTTTTCGAAATCCTCATAAAGAATCCTCATAAAGATGGGCAGTGATTGGTAGATTGGTAACAATAACAATAACAAATCAGCCATTGGATTTCTCTTTAAGCATTGTCAAGTTAATAATTATGCTGTGGATTACGTATTAAACCACCCAGACACTTCAAAGATACAGTCATCCTTCTGAACGGAATGTCTCGCAAAGAAGGGAACAGCCTGTTGGTAGCAGGCATTGAATATCCCTTTGAGCATGGTGAAGTAATTCATTACACTTTGAATTGTGTATCAATACACCTAGTCACTGGCCGTGATGGCTGTGATAGGAAAAAACTGAGGATGGATCAACAACATTGTAGTTACCCCACAATACTAACCTAATTGACAGAGTGGAATGAAGGAAGCATGTATAGAATACAAATATTCCAAAACATGCAACCTGTTTGCAACAAGGCATTATGTTTGGAGCAAATCCAATACAACACATCACTGAGTACCACTCTTCATATTTTCAAGCATGGTGGTGGCTGCATCATGTTATTGGTATGCTTGTCATTGACAAGGTCTAGGGAGTTTTGTAGGATAAAAAGACATGGAATAGAGCTAAGTACATGCTCTCAGTTACTGGTGTAAAGCAGACTGAAGCCAAATCTGTGCTGGAGTTGCTTACCAAGAAGATAGTGAATGTTCCTGAGTGACCAAAATACAGTTTTGAGTTACATCTTCTTGAAAATCTATGGCAAGACTTGAACATTTCTGCCTAGCCATGATCATTAAAACTTCTTAAGGATGATGCAAAATACTGTTCCCATGAAGGAACAGCATTCAGCGGATTTCAGAGCGCCACCTATAGTTTTTGATTAAAATCATAATTTCATGAAACTTTCATTAAAATACACATTCAAGGTAGTGAATTAAAGCTACACTCGTTGTGAATCTATCCACCAAGTCAGATTTGTAAAATGCTTTTCGGCGAAAGCATGAGAAGCTATTATCTGATAGCATGTACCCCCAAAATACTGCAACGTCACCTAACAGACAGATTTTGCGGTAGACGGCGCTACCCAAAACGCATAAATAAAATATAAAACATTCATTACCTTTGACCATCTTCTTTGTTGGCACTCCTTGATGTCCCATAATCAATATTGGGTCTTTTTTTCGATTAAATCGGTCCATATATAGCCTAGATATCGATCTATGAAGACTGTGTGATAAACGGAAAAAAATAGCGTTTCATAACGTAACGTCATTTTTTAAAATTAAAAAAGTCGACGATAAACTTTCACAAAACACTTGAAATACTTTTGTAATGCAACTTTAGGTATTAGTACACGTTAATAAGCGATAAAATTCATCAGGAGGCGATGTAAATGCTATAGGCGATCGTCTGGAAAAAATGACAGGAAAAAAACTCGACCAAAACATCCTGTTTCAGGTCGGAGGGAATCGGTTCCCTTGGGTCGGTTCGACCAAGAATCAAATCTGAATCAAATGAGAAGACTCTATACATCCTGTGGAAGCTGTAGGTACTGCAACCTCGGCCTCATTTAATACGGTTCACCTTTAACAATTCCTGGAAGTGGCGCATGGATATTTATTTCCACTTTCAGTGATCAGATTTTCCTGCGCTTTTCGATGAAACAGACGTTCTGTTATAGTCACAGCCGTGATTTAACCAGTTTTAGAAACGTCTGAGTGTTTTCTATCCACACATACTAATCATATGCATATACTATATTCCTGGCATGAGTAGCAGGGCGCTGAAATGTTGCGCGATTTTTAACAAAAAGCTGCGAAAATTCGCAGCCTCCCTAACAGGTTTTAACATCTTGACAGAGCTTGAATCATTTTGTAAATAATAAGGGGCAAACATTTCACAATCCAGGTGTGCAAATCTCTACTAGACTTACCCAAGAAGACTCACAGATGTAATCAATGCCAAAGGTGTCTCTAACATGTATTGACTAAGGAAGCTGAATACTTATGCAACGACTATATTTTAGTTATAAAACGTTTGTTAAACTTTAAAAAATGTTTTTTATAAAGTATTCCACTTTGACATTTTTTTGTGTAGATTGTTGACATAAAATTAAAATAAATCCATTTTGATAACATTTTGTAACAATAAAATGTGAAGAAATCCAAGGCGCCTGTAACGGTTTTCTAGTGGTGATGAAGGAGAGTCGGACCAAACTGCAGCGTGTCGATTGAGATTCATGTTTAATCAAATAAAGAAACACGAACACTACACAAAACAATAAACGTAATCGAAACCGAAACAGCCTATCTAGTGCAAACTAACCGAGAGTACACATAGGACACTAAGGACAATCACCCACGACAAACTCAAAGAATATGGCTGCCTAAATATGGTTCCCAATCAGAGACAACGATAAGCATCTGCCTCTGATTGAGAACCACTCCAGACAGCCATAGACTTTGCTAGATAACCCACTAAGCTACAATCCCAATACCACCACCAAAACCCCAAGACAAACACACCACAATTACAAAAACCCCATGCCACACCCTGGCCTGACCAAATACATAAAGATAAACACAAAATACTTTGACCAGGGCGTGACAGCACCTGAATACGTTCGCAATACACTGTATGTGTGCTTGTGTCCCCTGTATGTGTGTGTTCACGCTTGACCTTTCACTGTTAATGGGAGAGCTCTCTCCTCATGAGGAAACCAATCAATCAGGCTGAATCCCTGGCTGCCAATGAGACCAGGAAGAACTAGCTAGCTGACCTTGAGCTACAGGAAGGGACAGCAGACCCAGTCACACCCCATTGGGGGGATCAGAAATGTCCACAATCCACATCCCATTAAGTCCCATTATAAGGGTGTGGCCTACAAAAGGTTGTATCCGCCCCAAATGCGCCTCAGTCAAAAGTAGTGCACTATAAAGGGAATAGAGTGCCATTTTGGATGCAGATAATGAGCGAGGGGATTGTCGACACTGACGGGGCACTATTTTAGAAGATTGAAACGGTCTCTGGTTCTCTATTCGGTGACTAATCCATGACAGTAACAGTCCTTTATTGAAGGATCAACCACTATTTGAATGTACATTTGTTTGTGTCTTTTTAAATGATATAGTCGCGAGGAACTGTGTCAAGAACTACCATACATGGAGCTTTTCAACTGAAAGCCCACATCCAGTTCACCCACTTTAGGTTCACACTGCCTGAAGATCATACCGACATTTCATTTGTTTTGCGTCTGGAGAAAAAGTGGAAAGATAGTTAACGTTCTCCCTCTGTATTTATGGAGAATTCAGACAGGCAAATGGAACAGGAGCTAGCAGGAGTACCGTGTGGAAAGAGAGGTCCTTGCCCATAAACCTTTTGAAGCTAAAGGTTATTTTAACAGTGTGCAGCCCGAGCCACCATCAAACCTATAATCTTGTCTATAACCCTCTGAGTCCTATCGTCCAATCGTCTCCTCCTGATTACATTATGGATGCTGATTTCAGACTGCGGCGATTCACTAAGCCCACCAAACTGTCACCGTAATGCACGCACACACGCGCACACATGCGCACACACAAACTCTCACACGCACACTGCCTGCCTCATCATCGGCCTGGAAGGATGAGTTATGATGGCTGTGTGTGTGTGTGCGTGCGTGCATGCGTGCGTGCGTGCGTGTGTGTGGATGTGTGTGCGTGCGTGCGTGCGTGTGTGTGTGTGTGTGTGTGTGTGCGCGTGCGTGCGTGCTTGCTTCTCTGTGTATGACCTATGGATGTATCTGTACTTTTCATCAGGTGGCATAAGCCACTGATGCCCCCCTAGGGCTTTAAGGGGAGCCAGTCAGTGGATTTATGAATCAGAAGGCCTCAGACAGGGAGAGAATTCCCGACTGAGACTAAAGCTCTGCTCTGTCTGAGGTTAGCCTGTTCCCTTAACTGTGCCCATATCTGACAATTAGAGTTGTCAATCCAGCACAAACAGATCTGGGATCAGGCTAGTGTGAGGTGACTCCAAATTACCTCTCTAGATCCAACGACTGGGGTTTGTTTACATGGGAGCCACTGTAAGATGTACCTCTAGTGCCACTCTGTCTAGGACTATACTATGGCTTCCCTTACATGAACCAAGCTGGATTGCATTTGAACCGTCATACAGCATACTTGTTCTCTACGGCAGACATATATGATGTACAGATAAAGTGTGATGAAGGGAACGTACAAACACAACTCCTTCTCTCTGTTCTGTCTACGAATTCCACATGGTTCCCTGGGTTACGACATTACAACCTCCGGCCTCCTGTGCTTCTGTGGTTGCGTGGGCCACGCAGGAGGATGGCTGCCGCTATGCAACCACCACCACAGGGCTAAAACTAAGGGAGCTTTTCAGCTCACTACCACCACTCAGGAAGAAGCAAAATGGTTCCCTGGTTTCCTACCGCGTTGACGTAATGTAGATTAAGATTGCAGCACACTGCACGCACGAAGAGAAGTTCGGGCTAGGAAGTGTACACTTAC
The DNA here is from genome assembly GCF_018296145.1 of Oncorhynchus tshawytscha. Taxonomy (NCBI): domain Eukaryota; kingdom Metazoa; phylum Chordata; class Actinopteri; order Salmoniformes; family Salmonidae; genus Oncorhynchus; species Oncorhynchus tshawytscha. The sequence goes on along the minus strand of NC_056462.1, from coordinate 3,258,879 downwards.
GACTAAACATGTACTATACAACACGTGAATACTGTTGTAGATACTGTACATACACATGGGAATACAGTGCCTTCAGAAAGTATTCACACCCCTTTGATTTGTCTACATTTTGTTGTTACAAAGTGGGATTAAAATTGATTTAATATGTATTTTTTGTCAACTACACAAAATACTCTGTAATGTCAAAGTGGAAGAAAAATTCTAAACATTTAAAAAAAATAGTATGAAAAATGAAACACTAATATATCTTGATTCGATAAGTATTCAACCCCCTGAGTCAATAGTTAGATGCACATTGCAAAATGTCAAACAAAGTCACATTCCAAAACAAAACCACGTGTCCATGCAAGTCATTCCTTTACAAATCCATGGATGATTACTATGAAGTATCACTTGTGTGTCCCAATCCTCATGTTACTTTTGCATTGGTCTTCCAACAACATGCGGGAGGAAACAGCGCAATAGCCTCTCTATTTGAATAGGTTATAGCCTATATCCCCGGTATAGCCCCTGTCTCCCCTAATCTGCTTCGTATGCGCTCATAAATGCTCTACTACTCACAGACTGTTTCAGAGATCTCAAGTTATGATGCTGCGTGCATTTCATCAAATACTCACAGTAAATCAACTATAATACATGTTTTAAAAAATCCTAGCCCTTGCCAATGACAAGCATACCCATAACATGATGCAGCCACCACCATGCTTGAAAATATGAAGAGTGGTACTCAGTGATGTGTTGTGTTGGATTTGCTCCAAACATAATGCTTTGTATTCAGGACATGAAGCTATTTTCTTTGCCACATTTTTTGCAGTTTTACCTTAGTGCCTTGTTGCAAACAGGTTGCATGTTTTGGAATATTTGTATTCTATACAGGCTTCCTTCTTTTAACTCTGTCAATTAGGTTAGTATTGTGGGGTAACTACAGTGTTGTTGATCCATCCTCAATTTTTTCCTATCACAGGCATTAAACTCTGTAACTGTTGCAAAGTCACCATTAGGCTCATGGTGAAATCCCTGAGCAGTTTCCTTCCTCTCCGGGCAACTTACTTAGGAAGGATACCTCTATCTTTGTAGTGACTGGGTGTATTGATACACAATTCAAAGTGTAATGAATTACTTCACCATGCTCAAAGGGATATTCAATGCCTGCTACCAACAGGCTGTTCCCTTCTTTGCGAGACATTGGAAACCTCCCTGGTCTTTGTGGTTGAATCTGTGTTTGAAATTCACTTGCCAACTGAGGGACCTTACAGATAATGAAATGTGTGGGTACAGAGATGAGGTAGTCATTAAAAAACCATGTTAAACCCGATGGGAAGTGAAAGTAGATAAGGATTAAGGTTGTTAAAACAGAAATAAAACTTCACAGATGATTTTAGGAATTTATCCCCACTAGTTAAGGTAAAGGTAAAGGTTTGGAAGGTTAAGGTAAAGGTAAAGGCTTGGAAGGTTAAGGTAAAGGTAAAGGTTTGGAAGGTTAAGGTAAGGGTAAAGGTTTGGAAGGTTAAGGTAAGGGTAAAGGCTTGGAAGGTTAAGGTAATGGTAAAGGTTTGGAAGGTTAAGGTAAGGGTAAAGGCTTGGAAGGTTAAGGTAAGGGTAAAGGCTTGGAAGGTTAAGGTAAGGGTAAAGGCTTGGAAGGTTAAGGTAAAGGCTTGCAAGGTTAAGGTAATGGTAAAGGTTTGGAAGGTTAAGGTAAGGGTAAAGGCTTGGAAGGTTAAGGTAAGGGTAAAGGCTTGGAAGGTTAAGGTAAGGGTAAAGGCTTGCAAGGTTAAGGTAAAGGTAAAGGCTTGGAAGGTCAAGGTAAGGGTAAAGGTTTGGAAGGTTAAGGTAAGGGTAAAGGTTTGGAAGGTTAAGGTAAGGGTAAAGGCTTGGAAGGTTAAGGTAAGGGTAAAGGCTTGCAAGGTTAAGGTAAAGGTAAAGGCTTGGAAGGTCAAGGTAAGGGTAAAGGTTTGGAAGGTTAATGTTAAGGGTAAAGGTTTGGAAGGTTAAGGTAAGGGTAAAGGCTTGGAAGGTTAAGGTAAGGGTAAAGGCTTGGAAGGTTAAGGTAAGGGTAAAGGCTTGGAAGGTTAAAGTAAGGGTAAAGGTTTGGACGGTTAAGGTAAGGGTAAAGGTTTGGAAGGTTATGGTAAGGGTTTAGGCTTGGAAGGTTAAGGTAAGGGTTTAGGTTTGGAAGGTTAAGGTAAGGGTTTAGGCTTGGAAGGTTAAGGTAAGGGTAAAGGTTTGGAAGGTTAAGGTAAGGGTAACGGTTTGGAAGGTTAAGGTAAGGGTAAAGGTTTGGAAGGTTAAGGTAAGGGTAAAGGCTTGGAAGGTTAAGGTAAGGGTAAAGGTTTGGAAGGTTAAGGTAAGGGTTTAGGCTTGGAAGGTTAAGGTAAGGGTAAAGGTTTGGAAGGTTAAGGTAAGGGTAACGGTTTGGAAGGTTAAGGTAAGGGTAAAGGTTTGGAAGGTTAAGGTAAGGGTAAAGGTTTGGAAGGTTAAGGTAAGGGTAAAGGCTTGGAAGGTTAAGGTAAGGGTAAAGGTTTGGAAGGTTAAGGTAATGGTAAAGGCTTGGAAGGTTAAGGTAAGGGTAAGGGTTTGGAAGGTTAAGGTAGGGGTAAAGGTTTGGAATAAGGTTAAAACGGAAGAAAATAAATAAAAAAGTGCCTAACACATGGTTTAAGCCCTTCCTCTATATCCCCATCCACCACACCTACTAGATGGTAATACATGCTCACGTTTCCCCTAGTGGACTCTATTGAAGGCTTCTCCCGATGTCTTCGGGACCTGGACAAACGTCGAATACTGGTCTATCTGGTGTGATTTCGCTGCTGACACACCTCCAACTTCAGCCACATCTCAACCTCTCTCTCTCTCTCTCTCTCTCTCTCTCTCTCTCTGTCTCACTCTGATCCCCCTCTGCAGGTGATTCAATGCGCGTGGCCTCCCAGGAGTTTGCTGACGACCCCTGCTCCTCAGTGAAGCGCGGCACCATGGTGAGGGCTGCCCGCGCCCTGCTCTCCGCCGTCACCCGCCTGCTCATCCTCGCCGACATGGCCGACGTCATGAGGCTGCTGGCCCACCTGAAAATTGTACGTAGACTCATAGTCTACGACTACTCTGTAACGATGTCCTTTTGCTCTTCTCCACTGATACAACGGACACATCTCAATTGCCTTAAGTGGCAACCACCCCTTGTCTTATCCGGAAGAGATTGAGATGCACCCCATCCAATGGGATATATTCTGAAGTGATATTGAAGTTTGTGTGTTTCAAACCTCTGTGATTGTCACCCCATGCTTCCAATGGTTTGATTAAGCACCTAAGGTGTAACTTATGTGTCTGAGTACAAACCTTTGGTCTAGGACCCCGTCGTAACCTCTTAACTTTTATTCAAACGCTGTGAACGATGGTGGCCTTTCAAAAGGCTGTTTGAAGTCGCTGTCGGCTAGTTTGCATATCTTTAAACGCGCCACAGAGTGGCTCCCCTACCAGCTACAAAGTCAGCTGGCCTTTGTAGATAGACCCAGCAGGACATAACACACACACACACACACACACACACTCAACCCCCGTAGAGCTTCGGAGTGAGCCAACCACTACTGTACCACATCCCCCCCCCACACACACACACACACATCCCCTCACAAAAACACACACACACACCTCTCCCTTACTGTATGTGAAAGAGCGAGGTCACTAGAAATCGTAAGATAACACAAGGGCTTTCATATGCCTTTGGCTATCAACAGGGACATACTACAGGCTACGGAATAGTCAGCATCTTTAGTAAGTACAGTCACCCTGTCCTCTTAGTCATGGGCCTTGGTCAGAGTAGTGCATAGAGAATAGTGTGCCATTTAGGATGCAGTACAGGATACATCTTTTCTCTTCACCTATTATGTGGACGGACACTGTATCAAAACACACTAGGAGTTCAAATGCCTTTGGCGATCCATAGAGGCGTTCTTGGACACCTTCAGTGAGTAACTTCCCCATGTCCTGTCCCATCCCCTCCCCAGTGTATCCCAGCATGCCCTGCTCTAATCCACAGCACCACTGATCACCGCTGATCCCTGAGAGCTCTACGCTCCCCCTGGGCCATAGATTAGCATATATATGAGCCAGAACCTCCTTAGTAGAGCACACACACGTGCTGGAGCTTACACACACACACACACACACACACACACACACACACACACACACACACACACACAGACAGACAGGATGTGATATCAGAGCCCAATGGATACCCTCTATACGGAACAAGGAGATATGAACCACACCTACTGTACATGTCACACCGCTTAGATGGAAGGGTTATGAAACCTTTATGTTTACAGGACACATACATGTCACAAGTTAGGATTTGGGCTGTAGTGCTTTTATTGTGATCCAGTGCAGTGCTGGTACAACTGCCCAGACCTACACACACACATACACACACACTCTCAGACAGTTCATCTTCTAGAACATTTAGGGTGTCCCTGGGAGCCGAGAGTGGGCTTAACTCCAGTCTGTGCCTAAGCTATGCCATCAAAGGCCACTTATAAGTTCTCTCTCTCTTCTCTCTATTTCACTCTTTCTCTCTCTCTCTTTTCTCTCTCACTCTCTCTCTTTCTTCTTTCTTTCTCTCTCTCTTGTCTTTCTCCTTTTCTCTCTCCCTCTCCCTCTCTCTTTCTTCTTTCTTTCTCTCTCTTGTCTTTCTCCTTTTCTCTCTCTCTCACTCTCTCTTTCTTCTTTCTTTCTCTCTCTCTTGTCTTTCTCCTTTTCTCTCTCTCTCTCTCTCTCTCTTTCTTCTTTCTTTCTCTCTCTCTTGTCTTTCTCCTTTTCTCTCTCCCTCTCCCTCTCTCTTTCTTCTTTCTTTCTCTCTCTCTTGTCTTTCTCCTTTTCTCTCTCTCTCACTCTCTCTTTCTTCTTTCTTTCTCTCTCTCTTGTCTTTCTCCTTTTCTCTCCCTCTCTCCCTCTCTCTTTCTTCTTTCTTTCTCTCTCTCTTGTCTTTCTCCTTTTCTCTCTCCCTCTCCCTCTCTCTTTCTTCTTTCTTTCTCTCTCTTGTCTTTCTCCTTTTCTCTCTCTCTCCCTCTCTCTTTCTTCTTTCTTTCTCTCTCTCTTGTCTTTCTCCTTTTCTCTCTCTCTCCCTCTCTCTTTCTTCTTTCTTTCTCTCTCTCTTGTCTTTCTCCTTTTCTCTCTCTCCCTCTCTCTTTCTTCTTTCTTTCTCTCTCTCTTGTCTTTCTCCTTTTCTCTCTCTCTCCCTCTCTCTTTCTTCTTTCTTTCTCTCTCTCTTGTCTTTCTCCTTTTCTCTCTCTCTCCCTCTCTCTTTCTTCTTTCTTTCTCTCTCTCTTGTCTTTCTCCTTTTCTCTCTCTCCCTCTCTCTTTCTTCTTTCTTTCTCTCTCTCTTGTCTTTCTCCTTTTCTCTCTCTTCCTCTCTCTTTCTTCTTTCTTTCTCTCTCTCTTGTCTTTCTCATTTTCTCTCTCTCTCCCTCTCTCTTTCTTCTTTCTTTCTCTCTCTCTTGTCTTTCTCCTTTTCTCCCTCTCTCCCTCTCTCTTTCTTCTTTCTTTCTCTCTCTCACTTATCTTTCTCCTTTTCTCTCTCTCTCTCACTCTCTCTTTCTTCTTTCTTTCTTTCTCTCTCTCTTGTCTTTCTCCTTTTCTCTCTCTCTCCCTCTCTCTTTCTTCTTTCTCTCTCTCTCTCACTCTCTCTTTCTTCTTTCTTTCTTTCTCTCTCTCTTGTCTTTCTCCTTTTCTCCCTCTCTCCCTCTCTCTTTCTTCTTTCTCTCTCTCTCTCACTCTCTCTTTCTTCTTTCTTTCTTTCTCTCTCTCTTGTCTTTCTCCTTTTCTCTCTCTCTCACTCTCTCTTTCTTCTTTCTTTCTCTCTCTCTTGTCTTTCTCCTTTTCTCTCTCTCTCTCCCTCTCTCTTTCTTCTTTCTTTCTTTCTCTCTCTCTTGTCTTTCTCCTTTTCTCTCTCTCTCACTCTCTCTTTCTTCTTTCTCTCTCTCTCTTGTCTTTCTCCTTTTCTCTCTCTCCCTCTCTCTTTCTTCTTTCTTTCTCTCTCTCTTGTCTTTCTCCTTTTCTCTCTCTCTCTCACTCTCTCTTTCTTCTTTCTTTCTCTCTCTCTCACTCTCTCTTTCTTCTTTCTTTCTCTCTCTTGTCTTTCTCCTTTTCTCTCTCTCTCACTCTCTCTTTCTTCTTTCTCTCTCTCTCTTGTCTTTCTCCTTTTCTCTCTCTCTCTCCCTCTCTCTTTCTTCTTTCTTTCTCTCTCTCTTGTCTTTCTCCTTTTCTCTCTCTCTCTCTCTCTTTCTTCTTTCTTTCCTCTCTCTCTCTCTCTCTCTTTCTTCTTTCTTTCTCTCTCTCTTGTCTTTCTCCTTTTCTCTCCCTCTCCCTCTCTCTTTCTTCTTTCTTTCTCTCTCTCTTGTCTTTCTCCTTTTCTCCCTCTCTCCCTCTCTCTTTCTTCTTTCTTTCTCTCTCTCTTATCTTTCTCCTTTTCTCTCTCTCTCTCACTCTCTCTTTCTTCTTTCTTTCTTTCTCTCTCTCTTGTCTTTCTCCTTTTCTCTCTCTCTCCCTCTCTCTTTCTTCTTTCTCTCTCTCTCTCTTTTTCTTCTTTCTTTCTTTCTCTCTCTCTTGTCTTTCTCCTTTTCTCCCTCTCTCCCTCTCTCTTTCTTCTTTCTCTCTCTCTCTCCTCTCTCTTTCTTCTTTCTTTCTCTCTCTCTTGTCTTTCTCCTTTTCTCTCTCTCCTACTCTCTCTTTCTTCTTTCTTTCTCTCTCTCTTGTCTTTCTCCTTTTCTCTCTCTCTCCCTCTCTCTTTCTTTCTTTCTTTCTCTCTCTCTTGTCTTTCTCCTTTTCTCTCTCTCTCACTCTCTCTTTCTTCTTTCTCTCTCTCTCTTGTCTTTCTCCTTTTCTCTCTCTCTCCCTCTCTCTTTCTTCTTTCTTTCTCTCTCTCTTGTCTTTCTCCTTTTCTCTCTCTCTCTCTCTCTCTTTCTTCTTTCTTTCTTTTCTTGTCTTTCTCTTTTTCTCCTCTCTCTTTCTTCTTTCTTCTTTCTTTCTCTCTCTCTTGTCTTTCTCATTTTCTCTCTCTCTCCCTCTCTCTTTCTTCTTTCTTTCTCTCTCTCTTGTCTTTCTCCTTTCTCTCTCTCTCTCACTCTCTCTTTCTTCTTTCTTTCTCTCTCTCCCCCTCTCTCTTTCTTCTTTCTTTCTCTCTCTCTTGTCTTTCTCCTTTTCTCTCTCTCTCTCTCTCTTTCTTCTTTCTTTCTCTCTCTTCTCTCTCTTTCTTCTTTCTTTCTCTCTCTCTTGTCTTTCTCCTTTTCTCTCCCTCTCTCCCTCTCTCTTTTTCTTTCTTTTCTCTCTCTTGTCTTTCTCCTTTTCTCTCTCTTTCTTCTTTCTTCTTTCTTTCTCTCTCTTGTCTTTCTCCTTTTCTCTCTCTCTCTCTCTCTTTCTTCTTTCTTTCTCTCTCTCTTGTCTTTCTCCTTTTCTCTCCCTCTCTCCCTCTCTCTTTCTTCTTTCTTTCTCTCTCTCTTGTCTTTCTCCTTTTCTTCCCTCTCTCCCTTCTCTTTCTTCTTTCTTTCTCTCTCTTGTCTTTCTCCTTTTCTCTCTCTCTCACTCTCTCTTTCTTCTTTCTTTCTCTCTCTCTTGTCTTTCTCATTTTCTCTCCCTCTCCCTCTCTCTTTCTTCTTTCTTTCTCCCTCTCTTGTCTTTCCTCTTTTTTCTCCCTCTCTCCCTCTCTCTTTCTTCTTTCTTTCTCTCTCTCTTGTCTTTCTCCTTTTTCTCTCTCTCTCTCTCTTTCTTCTTTCTTTCTCTCTCTCTTGTCTTTTCCTTTTCTCTTTCTCTCCTCTTCTCTTTCCTCTCTTGTCTTCTTCTTTCTCTCTCTCTCTCACTTGTCTCTCTCTCTCTTTTCTCTTTCTCTCTCTCTTGTCTTTCTCCTTTTCTCTCTCTCTCTCATCTCTCTTCTTTCTTTCTCTCTTCTTGTCTTGCTCTTTTTCTCTCTCTCTCTCTTGTCTCTCTCTTGTCTTTCTTTTCTTCTCTCTCTCTCTCTCTTTCTTCTTTCTTTCTCTCTCTCTTGTCTTTCTCCTTTTCTCTCTCTCTCTCTATCTTTCTTCTTTCTTTCTCTCTTGTCTTTCTCCTTTTCTCTCCTCTCTCCCTCTCTCTTTCTTCTTTCTTTCTCTCTCTCTTGTCTTTCTCCTTTTCTCTCTCTCTCTTCTTCTCTTCTTTCTTTCTCTCTCTTGTCTTTCTCCTTTTTTCTCCCTCTCTCCCTCTCTCTTTCTTCTTTCTTTCTCTCTCTCTTGTCTTTCTCTGTCTTTTCTTTTCTCTCTCTCTCTCTCTCATCTTTCTCCTTTTCTCTCTCTCTCACTCTCTCTTTCTTCTTTCTTTCTCTCTCTCTTGTCTTTCTCCTTTTCTCTCTCTCTCTCCATCTCTCTTCTTTTTCTCTCTCTTGTCTTGCTTTTTCTCTTCTCTCTCTCATCTTTCTTTCTCTCTCTTGTCTTTCTCCTTTTCTCTCTCTCTCCCTCTCTCTTTCTTCTTTCTTTCTCTCTCTCTTGTCTTTCTCCTTTTCTCTCTCTCTCTCTATCTTTCTTCTTTCTTTCTCTCTTGTCTTTCTCCTTTTCTCTCCCTCTCTCCCTCTCTCTTTCTTCTTTCTTTCTCTCTCTCTTGTCTTTCTCCTTTTCTCTCCCTCTCCCTCTTCTTTCTTTCTTTCTCTCTCTTGTCTTTCTCCTTTTCTCTCCCTCTCTCCCTCTCTCTTTCTTCTTTCTTTCTCTCTCTCTTGTCTTTCTCCTTTTCTCTCTCTCTCCTCTCTCTTTCTTCTTTCTTTCTCTCTCTCTTATCTTTCTCCTTTTCTCTCTCTCTTCTCCTTTTCTCTCTCTTCTCTTCTTTCTTTCTCTCTCTCTTGTCTTTCTCCTTTTCTCTCTCTCTCCTCTCTCTCTTTCTTCTTTCTTTCTCTCTCTCTTGTCTTGCTCCTTTTCTCTCTCTCTCCCTCTCTCTTTCTTCTTTCTTTCTCTCTCTCTTTCTCTTTTCTTCTCTCTCTTTCTCTTTCTTTCTCTTTCTCTCTCTCTTGTCTTTCCTTTTTCTTTCTTTCTTTCTTCTTTCTCTCTCTCTTGTCTTTCTCCTCTCTTCCCTCTCTCTCTTTCTCTCTTATCTTTCTCCTTTTCTCTCTCTCTTCTCTCTTTCTTCTTTCTTTCTTTCTCTCTCTTGTCTTTCTCCTTTTTTTCTCTCTCTCTCTCTTCTTTCTCTCTCTCTCTCTTTTTCTTCTTTCTTTCTTTCTCTCTCTCTTGTCTTTCTTTCCTTTTCTCTCTCTCTCACTCTCTCTTTCTTCTTTCTCTCTCTCTCTTGTCTTTCTCCTTTTCTCTCTCTCTCCTCTCTCTCTTTCTTCTTTCTTTCTCTCTCTCTTGTCTTTCTCCTTTTCTCTCTCTCTTCCTCTCTCTTTCTTTTCTTTCTTTCTCTCTCTCTTGTCTCTTCTCTCTTTCTTTCTTCTCTCTCTCTCTTGTCTTTTTCTTCTCTTTTCTCTTCCTCTCTCTTTCTCTTTCTTTCTCTCTCTCTTTCTTGTCTTTCTCTCTTTTCTTTCTCTCTCTCTCTCTTCTTTCTCTCTTTCTTCTTTCTTTCTCTCTCTCTTGTCTTTCTCCTTTTCTCTCTCTCTCCTCTCTCTTTCTTCTTTCTTTCTCTCTCTCTCTTGTCTTTCTCCTTTTCTCTCTCTTTCTCCTCCTCCCTTTCTTTCTTCTTTCTTTCTCTCTCTCTTGTCTTTCTCCTCTTTCTCTCTTTTCTCTCTCTCTCTTTCTTTCTTCTTTCTTTCTCTCTCTCTTGTCTTTCTCCTTTTCTCTCTCTCTCCCTCTCTCTTTCTTCTTTCTTTCTCTCTCTCTTGTCTTTCTCCTTTTTCTCTCTCTCTCCCTCTCTCTTTCTTCTTTCTTTCTCTCTCTCTTGTCTTTTCTCCTCTTTCTTTCTCATTTCTCTCTCTCCTTTCTTCTTTCTTTCTCCCTCTCTTGTCTTTCTCTTTTTTTTCTCTCTCTCTTGTCTTTCTTCTTTCTTTTCTCTCTCTCTTGTCTTTCTCCCTCTCTCTTTCTTCTCTTTTTCTTTTTCTCTCTCTCTTGTCTTTCTCCTTCTCTCTCTCTCTCTCTCTCTTCTTCTTTCTTTCTCTCTCTCTTGTCTTTCTCTTTCTTTCTCTCTTGTCTTTCTCCTTTCTCTCTCTCTCTCTCTCTCTTTCTTCTTTCTTTCTCTCTCTCTTGTCTTTCTCCTTTTCTCTCTCTCTCTTGTCTCTCCTTTTCTCTACCTCTCTCTCTCATCTTTCTTTCTCTCTCTCTTGTCTTTCTCTTCTTTCTTTTCTCTCTCTTGTCTTTCTCTTTTCTCTCTCTCTTCTTATCTTTTCTCTTTCTCTCTTGTCTTTCTCCTTCTCTCTTCTCCTTCTCTTTCTTCTTTCTCTCTCTCTTGTCTTTCTCCTTTTCTCTCTCTCTCCTTTCTTTCTTCTTTCTTTCTCTCTCTCTTGTCTTTCTCCTTTTTCTCCCTCTCTCTTCTCTCTTTTTTCTCTCTCTCTCTTGTCTTTCTCTTTTCTCTCTCTTCTTTCTTTCTTCTTTCTCTCTCTCTTGTCTTTCTCCTTTTCTCTCTCCCTCTCATCTTTCTCTCTTTCTTCTTTCTTTCTCTCTTTCTTGTCTTTCTCCTTTTCTTCTCCCTCTCCCTCTCTCTTTCTTCTTTCTTTCTCTCTCTCTTGTCTTTTTCTTTCTTTTCTTTCTCTTGTCTTTCTCTTTTCTTCTCTCTTCTATCTTTCTTCTTTCTTTCTCTCTCTTGTCTTTCTCCTTTTCTCTCTCTCTCCCTCTCTCTTTCTTCTTTCTTTCTCTCTCTCTCTTGTCTTTCTCCTTTTCTCTCTCTCTCCCTCTCTCTTTCTTCTTTCTTTCTCTCTCTCTTGTCTTTCTCTCTCTTTCTCTTTCTTTCTCTCTCTCTTCTCCTTTTCTCTACCTCTCTCTTTCTTCTTTCTTTTTCTCTTGTCTTTCTCTTTGTCTTTCTCCTTTTTCTTTCTTTCTCCTCTCTTGTCGTCTCTCCCTCTCTCTTTCTTCTTTCTTTCTCTCTCTTGTCTTTCTCCTTTTCTCTCCCTCTCTCTTTCTTCTTTCTTTCTCTCCTCTCTCTCTCTCTTTCTTCTTTCTTTCTCTCTCTCTTGTCTTTCTCCTTTTCTCTCTCTCTCCCTCTCTCTTTCTTCTTTCTTTCTCTCTCTCTTATCTTTCTCCTTTTTCTCTCTCTCTCCTCTCTCTTTCTTCTTTCTTTCTTTCTCTCTCTCTTGTCTTTCTCTTTTCTCTTTCTCTTCCTCTCTCTTTCTTCTTTCTTTCTCTCTCTTGTCTTTCTCCTTTTCTTCTCTCCTCTCTCTTTCTTCTTTCTCTCTCTTCTCTCTCTTTTTCTTTCTTTCTCTCTCTTGTCTTTCTCTCTCTCCCTCTCTCTTTCTTCTTTCTTTTCTCTCTCTTGTCTTTCTCCTCTCTCTCTCTATCTCCCTCTCTCTTTCTTCTTTCTTTCTTTCTCTCTCTCTTGTCTTTCTCTTTTCTCTCTCTCTCTTCTCTTTCTTCTTTCTCTCTCTCTTGTCTTTCTCCTTTTCTCTCTCTCTCCTCTCTCTTTCTTCTTTCTTTCTCTCTCTCTTGTCTTTCTCCTTTTCTCTCTCTCTCTCTCTCTCTTTCTTCTTTCTTTCTCTCTCTCTTGTCTTTCTCATTTTCTCTCTCTTTCTCTCTCTTTCTTTCTTTCTCTCTCTCTTGTCATTTTCTCTCTCTCTCCCTCTCTCTTTCTTCTTTCTTTCTCTCTCTCTTGTCTTTCTCCTTTCTCTCTCTCTCTCTCTCTCTCTTTCTTCTTTCTTTCTTTCTTCTTTCTTTTTCTTTCTTTCTCTCTCTCTTGTCTTTCTCCTTTCTCTCTCTCTCTCTCTCTCTCTTCTTCTTTCTTTCTCTCTCTCCCACTCTCTCTTTCTTCTTTCTTTCTCTCTCTCTTGTCTTTCTTCTTTCTTTCTCTCTCTCTTGTCTTTCTCTTTTCTCTCCCTCTCTCTTTCTCTTTCTTCTTTCTTTCTCTCTCTCTTGTCTTTCTCCTTTCTCTCTCTCTCACTCTCTCTTTCTTCTTTCTTTCTCTCTCTCTTGTCTTTCTCCTTTTCTCTCTCTCTCTCCCTCTCTCTTTCTTCTTTCTTTCTCTCTCTTGTCTTTCTCCTCTCTCTCTCTCCCTCTCTCTTTCTTCTTTCTTTCTCTCTCTCTTGTCTTTCTCCTTTTCTCTCTCTCTCACTCTCTCTTTCTTCTTTCTTTCTCTCTCTCTTGTCTTTCTCATTTTCTCTCCCTCTCCCTCTCTCTTTCTTCTTTCTTTCTCCCTCTCTTGTCTTTCCTCTTTTTTCTCCCTCTCTCCCTCTCTCTTTCTTCTTTCTTTCTCTCTCTCTTGTCTTTCTCCTTTTCTCTCTCTCTCACTCTCTCTTTCTTCTTTCTTTTCTCTCTCTTGTCTTTCTCCTTTTCTCTCTCTCTCTTCTTCTCTTCTTTCTTTCTCTCTCTCTTGTCTTGCTCCTTTTCTCTACCTCTCTCTCTCATCTTTCTTTCTCTCTCTCTTGTCTTTCTCCTTTTCTCTCTCTCTCTCTCTTTCTTCTTTCTTTCTCTCTCTCTTGTCTTTCTCCTTTCTCTCTCTCTCTCCATCTCTCTTCTTTCTTTCTCTCTCTCTTGTCTTGCTCCTTTTCTCTACCTCTCTCTCTCATCTTTCTTTCTCTCTCTCTTGTCTTTCTCCTTTTCTCTCTCTCTCCCTCTCTCTTTCTTCTTTCTTTCTCTCTCTCTTGTCTTTCTCCTTTTCTCTCTCTCTCTCTATCTTTCTTCTTTCTTTCTCTCTTGTCTTTCTCCTTTTCTCTCCCTCTCTCCCTCTCTCTTTCTTCTTTCTTTCTCTCTCTCTTGTCTTTCTCCTTTTCTCCCTCTCCCTCTCTCTTTCTTCTTTCTTTCTCTCTCTTGTCTTTCTCCTTTTTTCTCTCTCTCTCCCTCTCTCTTTCTTCTTTCTTTCTCTCTCTCTTGTCTTTCTCCTTTTCTCTCTCTCTCACTCTCTCTTTCTTCTTTCTTTCTCTCTCTCCTGTCTTTCTCCTTTTCTCCCTCTCTCTCTCATCTTTCTCCTTTTCTCTCTCTCTCTCTCCTCTCTCTTTCTTCTTTCTTTCTCTCTCTCTTGTCTTTCTCCTTTTTTCTCTCTCTCTCTCCATCTCTCTTTCTTTCTTTCTCTCTCTCTTGTCTTGCTCCTTTTCTCTACCTCTCTCTCTCATCTTTCTTTCTCTCTCTTGTCTTTCTCCTTTTCTTCTCTCTCTCCTCTCTCTTTTTCTTTCTTTCTCTCTCTCTTGTCTTTCTCCTTTTCTCTCTCTCTCCCTCTATCTTTCTTCTTTCTTTCTCTCTTGTCTTTCTCCTTTTCTCTCCCTCTCTCCCTTTCTTTCTTCTTTCTTTCTCTCTCTCTTGTCTTTCTCCTTTTCTCTCCCTCTCCCTCTCTCTTTCTTCTTTCTTTCTCTCTCTTGTCTTTCTCCTTTTTTTCTCCTCTCTCCCTCTCTCTTTCTTCTTTCTTTCTCTCTCTCTTGTCTTTCTCCTTTTCTCTCTCTCTCACTCTCTCTTTCTTCTTTCTTTCTCTCTCTCTTGTCTTTCTCCTTTTCTCTCTCTCTCTCTCTCTCTCTTCTTTCTTTCTCTCTCTCTTGTCTTGCTCCTTTTCTCTACCTCTCTCTCTCATCTTTCTTTCTCTCTCTCTTGTCTTTCTCCTTTTCTCTCTCTCTCCCTCTCTCTTTCTTCTTTCTTTCTCTCTCTCTTGTCTTTCTCCTTTTTCTCTCTCTCTCCCTCTCTCTTTCTTCTTTCTTTCTCTCTCTCTTGTCTTTCTCCTTTTCTCTCTCTCTCCCTCTCTCTTTCTTCTTTCTTTTCTCTCTCTTGTCTTTCTCCTTTTCTCTCTCTCTCTCCCTCTCTCTTTCTTCTTTCTTTCTCTCTCTCTTGTCTTTCTCCTTTTTTCTCTCTCTCTCTCTCTCTCTCTCTCTTTCTTCTTTCTTTCTCTCTCTCTTGTCTTTCTCCTTTTCTCTCCTCCCTCTCACTCTCTCTTTCTTCTTTCTTTCTCTCTCTCTTGTCTTTCTCCTTTTCTCTCTCCCTCTCTCTTTCTTCTTTCTTTCTCTCTCTCTTGTCTTTCTCCTTTTCTCTCTCTCTCACTCTCTCTTTCTTCTTTCTTTCTCTCTCTCTTGTCTTTCTCCTTTTCTCTCTCTCTCTCACTCTCTCTTTCTTCTTTCTTTCTCTCTCTCTTGTCTTTCTCCTTTTCTCTCTCTCTCTCTCTCTCTCTCTCTCTTTCTTCTTTCTTTCTCTCTCTCTTGTCTTTCTCCTTTTCTCTCCCTCTCTCCCTCTCTCTTTCTTCTTTCTTTCTCTCTCTCTTGTCTTTCTCCTTTTCTCTCTCTCTCCTCTCTCTTTTCTTCTTTCTTTCTCTCTCTCTTGTCTTTCTCCTTTTCTCTCTCTCTCCCCTCTCTCTTTCTTCTTTCTTTCTCTCTCTCTTGTCTTTCTCCTTTTCTCTCCTCTCTCTCTCTCTCTTTCTTCTTTCTTTCTCTCTCTCTTGTCTTTCTCCTTCTCTCTCTCTCTCCCTCTCTCTTTCTTCTTTCTTTCTCTCTCTCTTGTCTTTCTCCTTTTCTCTCCTCTCTCTCTCTTTTTCTTCTTTCTTTCTCTCTCTCTTGTCTTTCTCCTTTTCTCTCTCTCTCTCTCTCTCTTTCTTCTTTCTTTCTCTCTCTCTCACTCTCTCTTTCTTCTTTCTTTCTCTCTCTCTTGTCTTTCTCCTTTTCTCTCTCTCTCTCCCTCTCTCTTTCTTCTTTCTTTCTCTCTCTCTTGTCTTTCTCCTTTTCTCTCTCTCTCTCCCTCTCTCTTTCTTCTTTCTTTCTCTCTCTCTTGTCTTTCTCCTTTTCTCTCTCTCTCTCACTCTCTCTTTCTTCTTTCTTTCTCTCTCTCTTGTCTTTCTCCTTTTCTCTCCCTCTCTCCCTCTCTCTTTCTTCTTTCTTTCTCTCTCTCTTGTCTTTCTCCTTTTCTCTCTCTCTCTCACTCTCTCTTTCTTCTTTCTTTCTCTCTCTCTTGTCTTTCTCCTTTTCTCTCCCTCTCTCTCTCATCTTTCTCCTTTTCTCTCTCTCTCCCTCTCTCTTTCTTCTTTCTTTCTCTCTCTCTTGTCTTTCTCCTTTTCTCTCCCTCTCTCTCTCATCTTTCTCCTTTTCTCTCTCTCTCCCTCTCTCTTTCTTCTTTCTTTCTCTCTCTCTTGTCTTTCTCCTTTTCTCTCCCTCTCTCTCTCATCTTTCTCCTTTCTTTCTTTCTTTCTTTCTTTCTTTCTTCTTTCTTTCTCTCTCTCACTTATCTTTCTCCTTTTCTCTCTCTCTCCCTCTCTCTTTCTTCTTTCTTTCTCTCTCTCTCTCTTATCTTTCTCATTTTCTCTCTCTCTCCCTCTCTCTTTCTTCTTTCTTTCTCTCTTTCTCTTATCTTTCTCATTTTCTCTCTCTCTCACTCTCTCTTTCCATTACAGCCTCTGTCTGCACTTTCATAATGGCTACAGAAAGTAGTTGAGAATAATGATGGACCAGCACATACAGGGATGAGGATCGCTAAAAGGGGACCATTTAAAAAAACTCACACAAGTTAATGGCCACACTAAAAAAAATCTTACCTTCATTTTGGTCCCGCCAAGCAAAGGGTCTTATTATTTTTTATACAGGTGTAGGATTTAATTTGATCACCCTGATGCAGGAGAACTTTCCTGCAATGCAAGACATTTAAAACGTGTAGTGTATTTGAGATTTAAAAAGGCTTCTGAAGTTTGTAATATTCCCCTTTGAAATTTCAGACCAGATTTTTTTTCTACCCCTACAAAAAAGTCCATTAATTATAATCCACATACTAATTCACATGACACTGTTGCTGGAGGATTATTTCCCTGCTGAAGCAAACTGGCTCAAATTGAGAGCCTACATCTGTAGCTGAAGTTTTGTCTCTTAATGAAAATACTTAATAGATAGCCTCAAGGTTCAGAGGTTAGCTATGTCCACAAACTTTTTTACAAATGTTAAATATCTGTGTGTGTGTGTGTGTGTGTGTGTGTGTGTGTGTGTGCGTGTGACAGGTGGAGGAGGCCTTGGAGGCAGTGAAAAATGCCACCAACGAGCAGGACCTGGCCAACCGCTTCAAGGAGTTTGGCAAGGAGATGGTGAAGCTCAACTATGTGGCTGCCCGCAGACAGCAGGTAACACAGACACACTCACACTGACAGGTAATAGTCAAATGAGCTTGTGTTACAGAGAAACGGGAAGACTGCTCACACACACACACACACACACACACACACACACACACACACACACACACACACACACACACACACACACACACACACACACACACACACACACACACACACAACTGTACCTCCAGCACCATTATCCCCTCTAACCGTCAGTGATGTGTTAAACCTCGAGACGATCAGATCCAGCCAGGAGAACTGTAGAATGAAACCAGTAGCCCGGGCCGACACATTTCAAAAAACAGATAGATAGACGGAGAGCCCTTCGGCTCTTACCAAGACACAGCGAGGATTCTGATTCTCTATCATAGCAGTACATCGCACACACGCACTCGTGCACAAAGCAAGCTGAGACAGTCTCTGTCATGGCACTACATCACACCACTGTCTCTATAGCCAGCCTAGGGAGAGGGAAACGACTCTGCTCCCAGCACCAAGCTATGCTCTCAGGCATAACTGAACGCCTTCTCCAAAAGCACGTTTAAAAGCTGAGCTGTAGCCGTGGATTTGTGACTGTGCCGTAGCACACCGTTTCTGACCGAGGAATGACTGAGCGTGCGTTTCACATGGGGAAACTGCTTTTGGGCAGGGCCCAAAGACTTCTAGCAAAAAGGAGTGCACTAGATCGGGAACAGGGTGCCATTTGGAACACGTGCGGGACAAGTTGAGCTGCCATCTCTCGGTTGGTTGACTCACATCTCAGCGTACCTGGAAATGCCTCTTAAAACATCGCCATGGAAAAATAATTTCGGAATTCAGGGGAAATTGTTAATGTCTTTTAGTGCCTTCTTTAAACCTCCACAAAGTTTGGGTACTTTTGGGAAGTGGCACGTCTTTCAGGGAATGCTTTTTTACCTTTCTTAGAAGGAGACCTCTTAATAATGCATACGTAGAGTTTTGACAGGAAATCTGTAATAAGTCCTGTGTTACACTCTCAGTCGGAACTGTTGGGCCACGCAAGTTGCACTCTTCGAGGGGACTGGCTTCACATGAAATGTACGTCTTTACATCAAGAAGGTCTGTCTATCAAGGCTTTATGGTGTGTGAATAGAATACGCGTAGCCATATTGAATGAAGCCCATGCAATTTAAAGCCTCAAGGTTGAACTTTCAAATCAACACACATCTTAGGCCCACAATAATGGTTTGTGACGATTCATTTGAGTGTGTGTCATTAAATATTCAGCCTTCGTTTGGATATTATCTTGAGAGTGATTTCAAACAAAGTGACAGTACCTCACACTTTTCTAATCAATTCCAATACTGCTTCAGAACAAAAGTCAAATACGTTTTGTATGTATGTCAAATTCTGCAGGTTTACTATGTTTATATGTAGCATGTCCTAACAAGTACAGCATTTCCTAAGCAATATAACATTTCTTAACCAGTATATCACATTTTCCTAACCAATATAACAATTCCTAACAATTACACAGCATTTCCTACAGTATATAACATTTCCTAAACCGTTTACAACCGTTCCTAACCAATATACACCTTCCTAATAGACACACACCTTCCTAACCGTCCTAATATTGAGTTGCACCGCCCCATTTTTGCCCCCAGAACAGCCTCAATTCGTCAGGCCATGGACTCTACAAGGTGTCTAAAGCGTTCCACAGGGATGCTGACCCATGTTGACTCCAATGCTTCCTACAGTTGTGTCATGTTGGCTGGATGTCCTTTTGGTGGTGTACCATTCTCGATACACACAGGAAACAGTTGATCGTGAAAAACCCAGCAGCGCTGCAGTTCTTGATGCAAACCGGTGCAGTCTATGTCATGGAAAGAACAGGTGTCCTTAATGTTTTGTTTACTCAGTGTATAACATTTCCTAACCATAACATTTTCTAGACAATATATAACATTTCCTAAACAGTACACATGTCCTAAACATTATACAGTATTTCCTAAACAGTCTACAACATTTTCTAACCAGTATATAGCACTTCCTGACCAGTATATAACATTTCCTAACTCACCCGTCTCGTTTTCAGGAGCTGAAAGACCCCCAATGCCGGGACGAAATGGCAGCGGCACGCGGCGCCCTGAAGAAGAACGCCACCATGCTCTACACCGCCTCGCAGGCCTTCCTGCGCCACCCGGACGTGGCGGCCACGCGCGCCAACCGCGACTACGTCTTCAAGCAGGTGCAGGAGGCCATCGGGGGCATCAGCAGCGCCGCCCAGGCCACCTCGCCCGGCGACGAGAAGCACGGCCACGCTGGCATCGGCGAGCTGGCCGCGGCCCTCAACGAGTTTGACGTGAGTACCGTAACTGATTTGGCTCTCCTCAGCCCCCGTGATGAAGTCGTAAGCGTTGTGTGGAGTTCTACGGTGTCAGCAAGGCTGTGAGTCTGGCTGTGGTCTATTTCTAAGGCCGTGCCCAGGTGGGTCCCAGGCAGTGGTTTCCGTTTCCTTCCCTTCCTCTCTCTGTGCTCTGTGGCTACATCACAAGTATTAGCCTTGTATCCATGTGTTCTCCAAAAGGGCAACCGTTCTGGCCAAGCGTCTTTGAAACGGATTCTTGTATTGTATTGATGCTTTTTTGGGCGAACACGTTTGAGTGTTTGACAGTTGTCCAGAGTACTTTACACTTGATCTACTCTACGGTACTGTACACCCATGGACTTACACAGAGAGACAGAACAGTGAATGCAGCTGACTAGCATTACCACTGAATCCATCCACTGATAGACTCTCACACTCCCCCAAAGCCTTTAACGATCTGGATTCAGACAGACTTTTGCCTTCTTTTTCAACAAACTGCTTGGGTTGTCTCTGTTGCCTCTGCTTTCATAATAGATTGCTTTGACACCCTTTTCATGACGTACGACGTGATAAGGCTCTATCTGCAACCGCAGCCAACAATTTATATCAGACCATGAATTATTCAACTAACATTTGCAGAGGGAGAGAGAGTCACAGAGGCACACACACACACACTAACGCACACACACACACACACACACTAACGCACACACACACACACACACACACACACACACACACACACACACACACACACACACACACACACACACACACACACACACTAACGCACACACACACACACACACACACACACACACACACACACACACACACACACACACACACACACACACACACACACACACAGCCAGACAAGACACACAAACACACTTCCGTTTCCCACCTCAGGTGTGTGGGACTGACTTTCCCATATTCACCTCTTCAGTCTTTTGATTCCCCAACACAGCCTGCAATACCATCACGTACGTATTGCATATCGTCTGTTATTTCCTCTGTGATGATATGATTTACAGTAACTTCGACAGATGACTTAATTCACCTGCGTACGGGCTGAGCATTTTTAAACGTCGCTATTTGATCAAAGGATTACTCTGAGGCAGGTCATTTACAAGCTGAACAAATGGCACCTCAGCAGATAAGTCCGTGTACATTATTGTGTATTGTCCTATCTAGTGTACTACTTTTGACCAGAGCCCTACGAGCACCATATAGGGAATAGAGTACAGTGAAACCCTGCTGTTTTCATTCATCTCTGTATGTAATCTTTCATTTAACTTCCCTTTAAGTACACATGTTTTCATTCATCTCTGTAGGTAATCTTTCATTTAACTTCCCTTTCAGTACACATGTTTTCATTCATCTCTGTATGTAATCTTTCATTTAACTTCCCTTTAAGTACACATGTTTTCATTCATCTCTGTATGTAATCTTTCATTTAACTTCCCTTTAAGTACACATGTTTTCATTCATCTCTGTATGTAATCTTTCATTTAACTTCCCTTTAAGTACACATGTTTTCATTCATCTCAGTAGGTAATCTTTCATTTAACTTCCCTTTAAGTACACATGTTTTCATTCATCTCTGTATGTAATCTTTCATTTAACTTCTCTTTCAGTACACATGTTTTCATTCATCTCAGTAGGTAATCTTTCATTTAACTTCTCTTTCAGTACACATGTTTTCATTCATCTCTGTATGTAATCTTTCATTTAACTTCTCTTTCAGTACACATGTTTTCATTCATCTCAGTAGGTAATCTTTCATTTAACTTCTCTTTCAGTACACATGTTTTCATTCATCTCAGTAGGTAATCTTTCATTTAACTTCTCTTTCAGTACACATGTTTTCATTCATCTCTGTATGTAATCTTTCATTTAACTTCCCTTTAAGTACACATGTTTTCATTCATCTCAGTAGGTAATCTTTCATTTAACTTCTCTTTCAGTACACATGTTTTCATTCATCTCTGTATGTAATCTTTCATTTAACTTCCCTTTAAGTACACATGTTTTCATTCATCTCAGTAGGTAATCTTTCATTTAACTTCTCTTTCAGTACACATGTTTTCATTCATCTCAGTAGGTAATCTTTCATTTAACTTCTCTTTCAGTACACATGTTTTCATTCATCTCAGTAGGTAATCTTTCATTTAACTTCCCTTTAAGTACACATGTTTTCATTCATCTCAGTAGGTAATCTTTCATTTAACTTCCCTTTAAGTACACATGTTTTCATTCATCTCTGTATGTAATCTTTCATTTAACTTCCCTTTAAGTACACATGTTTTCATTCATCTCAGTAGGTAATCTTTCATTTAACTTCCCTTTCAGTACACATGTTTTCATTCATCTCAGTAGGTAATCTTTCATTTAACTTCCCTTTAAGTACACATGTTTTCATTCATCTCTGTATGTAATCTTTCATTTAACTTCCCTTTAAGTACACATGTTTTCATTCATCTCAGTAGGTAATCTTTCATTTAACTTCCCTTTAAGTACACATGTTTTCATTCATCTCTGTATGTAATCTTTCATTTAACTTCCCTTTAAGTACACATGTTTTCATTCATCTCTGTATGTAATCTTTCATTTAACTTCCCTTTAAGTACACATGTTTTCATTCATCTCAGTAGGTAATCTTTCATTTAACTTCCCTTTAAGTACACATGTTTTCATTCATCTCTGTATGTAATCTTTCATTTAACTTCCCTTTAAGTACACATGTTTTCATTCATCTCTGTATGTAATCTTTCATTTAACTTCCCTTTAAGTACACATGTTTTCATTCATCTCAGTATGTAATCTTTCATTTAACTTCCCTTTTACATGTTTTCATTCACAGTATGTAATCTTTCATGTTTTCATTCATCTCAGTAGGTAATCTTTCATTTAACTTCTCTTTCAGTACACATGTTTTCATTCATCTCTGTATGTAATCTTTCATTTAACTTCCCTTTAAGTACACATGTTTTCATTCATCTCAGTATGTAATCTTTCATTTAACTTCCCTTTAAGTACACATGTTTTCATTCATCTCAGTATGTAATCTTTCATTTAACTTCCCTTTAAGTACACATGTTTTCATTCATCTCAGTAGGTAATCTTTCATTTAACTTCTCTTTCAGTACACATGTTTTCATTCATCTCTGTATGTAATCTTTCATTTAACTTCCCTTTAAGTACACATGTTTTCATTCATCTCAGTAGGTAATCTTTCATTTAACTTCTCTTTCAGTACACATGTTTTCATTCATCTCAGTAGGTAATCTTTCATTTAACTTCTCTTTCAGTACACATGTTTTCATTCATCTCAGTATGTAATCTTTCATTTAACTTCCCTTTAAGTACACATGTTTTCATTCATCTCAGTAGGTAATCTTTCATTTAACTTCTCTTTCAGTACACATGTTTTCATTCATCTCTGTAGGTAATCTTTCATTTAACTTCCCTTTCAGTACACATGTTTTCATTCATCTCAGTAGGTAATCTTTCATTTAACTTCTCTTTCAGTACACATGTTTTCATTCATCTCAGTAGGTAATCTTTCATTTAACTTCCCTTTCAGTACACATGTTTTCATTCATCTCAGTAGGTAATCTTTCATTTAACTTCCCTTTAAGTACACATGTTTTCATTCATCTCAGTAGGTAATCTTTCATTTAACTTCCCTTTCAGTACACATGTTTTCATTCATCTCAGTAGGTAATCTTTCATTTAACTTCCCTTTAAGTACACATGTTTTCATTCATCTCTGTATGTAATCTTTCATTTAACTTCTCTTTCAGTACACATGTTTTCATTCATCTCAGTAGGTAATCTTTCATTTAACTTCTCTTTCAGTACACATGTTTTCATTCATCTCTGTATGTAATCTTTCATTTAACTTCTCTTTCAGTACACACACTGGCAGCACTGGAGGAATACATATATTACAAGGATATTCCTAAATATTATTGCTAACTTGTACAAAGAAGTGGCATCAAACGGTGGCAAATACCAGAATGGTTTCTGCTGCTTAGAGAAATATGAATAAATGCTCCCACCTAGTGGCCGACGACTGTAAATACACATTCGACTGATCACAGTGGATTGAATTCAGAGCAGTGCACATCTCAGACTAGGAGTGCTGATCTAGAATCAAAGCGACTGGCTGTCTGTCGTCATACTGACTATACATGGACTGAAAGTTAACCATTCTTATGATTAAATTAAAATGCAATTCAACATTCTTCATTAGATATATAGTCATATATCAGATGCTCTTATCCAGAGCAACAAGAGTTAAGTGCCTTGCTCGGCAATTCAAACCAGCAACCTTTTGGCTACTGGCCCGACGTTCTTAACCACTAGTCTACCTGCCACCCTATTTAAGTTACATACTAATAAGGAAATATATTTCGAGGGAGAATAATGAAAAAGTAATGATATCTAATGTCATTGGTTTGATTGATTGGGCATGTATTATTGTCATTGTAGTTAGAAGCGTGGCTTTGAATACATTAGCAGCTATTAAATGCATTTTTGGTTAATGCATGGGTTGTGCATGGGACTTTTAGTAGGCTGTAGTGCAACAAAAACACATCACTCGTGTGTTATCCTTTGGCTTGGCTAGCATACCATGTGGTTTGTGGTCCTCTTAAAGTGTCCGCATGCTTTCCACCCTAAACAGTTCGGAACAGTTTGGGCATATATTATGACGCCATTTTTCATTATTTGTTTATTTTATGGCTGTCTGTGACTACATTTGTCTCAGATGTAAGCCAAAGTTTGATAGCTAAGTCTACGCCTCTACGTCGGTGATTGGTCAACAGTAGGGATTCTTCAAGTCTTTGCTGTCATTCAGCGAGAGACGACTCGTTTTCATGCACGTTTTTCAAGGGAACCTAGAATGCAGATCACAGGAGGCTGCTGAGGGGAGGACGGCTCCTAATAATGTCTGGAGCAGAGCAAATGGATTGGCATCAAACACATGGAAACCATGTGTTGGTTGTATTTGATACCAGTCCACATATTCCGTTCCAGCCATTACCATAAGCCTGTCCTCCCCAATTAAGGTGCCACCAACCTCCTGTGATGCAGACACCTTTACAGGGCATGATGTGCTGTAAATAGACCACAGGTAGACCGGTAGCTGAATTTCATTTGTATTATAGTGACCCCATGTGGCGAAGTTGAAAATTGCAAGCTTGTCTCTACAACTGTCACTCAACACCTGCAATGTAGGTGAGGCTAACACTTGCCTAGATATATCAAATGCAAAGCCTAAACATCACATTGAATGTGTTAAACATTTTTCAAATGGTGGTGAATATATAGCCTGGTCCCAGATCTGTTATTGTGTTGTACAGACAACTCGTGTGGTCATTGGCTATACAGAGCAAACAGATCTATAAGTCTGGATAAACATGATCGACATCCAAGATGACAGCTGTAAAGTTTGGCGTGTTGGAAGTTTTTAATTTATGATTTTATATATAACATTTATTGATACTGGCCCTTTTTGTACATCATGTTGATGTCCTTTCAACAAGGTATGCGGTTTTAAACAGAATATCAGGCTCAAAGGCCAGATTGGCAAAAAAGCATTTTGGCCACGGGAAATACACCCTATTTAACACGTTCGTAAATATCCCAGCTGGCACAGTCCCTCCAAAAGGGTGATTAAGGTCGGAGGTAAATGCCAAATAGATGGTGGAAACCTGTCACGCCCTGACCTTAGAGAGCTTTTATATCTAAATTTTGGTTTGGTCAGGGTGTGATTTGGGGTGGGCATTCTATGTTCCTTTTTCTATGTTTTGTATTTCTTTGTTTTGGCCGGGTATGGTTCTCAATCAGGGACAGTTGACTATCGTTGTCGCTGATTGGGAACCATACTTAGGTAGCTTTTCCCCACCTATGTTTTGTTGGTAGTTGTTTTCTGTTTAGTGTTCTACACCTGACAGGACTGTTTCGGTTTCGTTTTATTCACTTTGTTATTTTGTTCTAGTGTTCAGTTTAATAAAAGTCATGAACACTTACCACACTACGCTTTGGTCCGATTCTTCCTCATCAGACAACGACGACCGTTACAAAACCTCTTAATTACTCTATGCCTGTTACTGTCTGGACATCAGTTCCCCGGCCCATTTTCTAGTGAGGAATCCATTGGAGCAGTGGCATGCTACAATGGAGAAAGACAGAAGGGTAGGAGCCCTCTCTTTCAGGTATGCATAATAAACAGGGAATTTACAGACCTTGATCCTGACAACCAACCTAATCCTCCTGCTTCCATCTGCTGTCCGAGCGCGACGTGGGGACCAGGCAAGGATGCCGAGTGAGGCCCCGGACGAGACAGTCTGTTGTGCCGAATGGATGTGGAACAAAACGGGGATAGGGGCAGGGGACCTGAAAGGCAACCCCTAGGTCAGATGGCAGGGCGAATCCTGGATGGAGCTTCAGTGCAGCGATTGGACTGCAGAGAGTCAACACTCATCTCAAGTGAACAATTTTAGCTGACAGTTTCAACAGATGAGGAGTACTTGACTCTAGAGAAGGTGTTTCCCACGAGAGGGCGACCCATCCTTCATCTCGACGTTAGAAGCCTTCTTCCTAAGATCGAGGAAGTTCGCCTACACTCCGGTAACTGTAAGGTGGGAGGGCTTTGAAACATGGCTAGACGGTTTGATTAAAAAACGCTGAGATTGAAGTTGTAATTGATGTAGGAATTAGAAGAGACTGCAATCGCGAAGGCGGGGGAGTTTGTATTTATGTAAGATCAGATATTGGGTTCAACTATAGATCAGATTTAAGCCCTGACTTAATTAACTATAGATCAGATTGAAGCTGTGTGGTTGGACATTATATTACCAAAATGCAAACCCATTATAGTCGGAACCTGTTACAGACCACCAGAACAGCATAAGGTTTATGAATTGTTGGAGGAGACTTGTTCCAACTGTACAGATTTTGGTCAATCAAAAGTTATTGTTAATGGTGATTTTAATTGGAATACAGACATGCTCAAAAAGGAAAATGCAACTTTTTAAAGCTCTTAAGAATTGATGTCATCTGTTTGCTTTACACCAGCTGATTAATCAGCCCACCAGGGTCTGTCCTTCTACCCAAACCATCCTTGACTTTGTGTTGTTGTCGGACAGATCAAAGATATCAAACAGCGGGGTTGTAGACTATGGGCTCAGCGAGCCTTGCATCATTTTCTGTACGAGGAAGGTTCATAAAACTTTTTAATTGTCATAACTCAATAAAAATGAGGTCTATGAAGAGCTATAGTGCAGATGTTTTTGTTCATTGTTTGAGCAAATTGGACTGGTCTGCCTTATTAAAATGCAATGAGGTGAAAAATGCCTGCAGCCATTTTAAATGATTGTTTTTAGATGCTGTAGACAAGGAGGCTCCAGAAAAAAATGTTAAAACTAAGCAAAGAACAGAACCATGGATAAACGATAACATTTTAAAGGCATTTAAGCTTAGATATGAACGCTTTGTAGAGTTCATGAAATCCAGGGCAGATTGTATTATTTATAAACATTAAGAAATTAGGTTAACAGGATGATAGAGAAGGCCAAGAAAGATTATTTTAACGTCAACATATTTGAGAATGGCGTGTGAAGCTGTTTGGTTACGGTAACAGATTCAAGCTCAACGTCTTAGCTTGGACTTTGGAGGAAAGGTCACTTCAGGCAAGACTGTGGTTGCTTCAGACAGTCTGAATAGCTATTTTACGACTATAGCTAATACATTAGTTAGAGTTACCTTGTCAGTCAGATTGTTATGGGGAAAGTCAAGTCCAGCAGTGTTGCTCACAGCAGGGGATTCAAGTCGGGGCAGCAGGGTAGCCTAGTGGTTAGAGCGTTGGACTAGTAACCGGAAAGTTGCAAGTTCAAACCCCCGAGCTGACAAGGTACAAATCTGTCGTCCTTGAACAGTTAACCCACTTTTATTTATTTATTTCACCTTTATTTAACCAGGTAGGCTAGTTGAGAACACCTTTATTTAACCAGGTAGGCTAGTTGAGAACACCTTTTATTTAACCAGGTAGGCTAGTTGAGAACAAGTTCTCATTTGCAACTGCGACCTGGCCAAGATAAAGCATAGCAGTGTGAACAGACAACACAGAGTTACACATGGAGTAAACAATTAACAAGTCAATAACACAGTAGAAAAAAAAGGGGAGTCTATATACATTGTGTGCAAAAGGCATGAGGAGGTAGGCGAATAATTACAATTTTGCAGATTAACACTGGAGTGATAAATGATCAGATGGTCATGTACAGGTAGAGATATTGGTGTGCAAAAGAGCAGAAAAGTAAATAAATAAAAACAGTATTGGGATGAGGTAGGTAAAAATGGGTGGGCTATTTACCGATAGACTATGTACAGCTGCAGCGATCGGTTAGCTGCTCAGATAGCAGATGTTTGAAGTTGGTGAGGGAGTTAAAAGTCTCCAACTTCAGCGATTTTTGCAATTCGTTCCAGTCACAGGCAGCAGAGAACTGGAACGAAAGGCGGCCAAATGAGGTGTTGGCTTTAGGGATGATCAGTGAGACACCTGCTGGAGCGCGTGCTACGGGTGGGTGTTGCCATCGTGACCAGTGAACTGAGATAAGGCGGAGCTTTACCTAGCATGGACTTGTAGATGACCTGGAGCCAGTGGGTCTGGCAACGAATATGTAGCGAGGGCCAGCCGACTAGAGCATACAGGTCGCAGTGGTGGGTGGTATAAGGTGCTTTAGTGACAAAACGGATGGCATTGTGATAAACTGCATCCAGTTTGCTGAGTAGAGTGTTGGAAGCAATTTTGTAGATGACATCACCGAAGTTGAGGATCGGTAGGATAGTCAGTTTTACTAGGGTAAGTTTGGCGGCGTGAGTGAAGGAGGCTTTGTTGCGGAATAGAAAGCCGACTCTAGATTTGATTTTCGATTGGAGATGTTTGATATGAGTCTGGAAGGAGAGTTTACAGTCTAGCCAGACACCTAGGTACTTATAGATGTCCACATATTCAAGGTCGGAACCATCCAGGGTGGTGATGCTAGTCAGGACCCTCTATTTCTGAAACTATCCGCCGCCATTGTCGCAACCCCTATTACCAGCCTGTTCAACCTCTCTTTCATATCGTCTGAGATCCCCAAGAATTGGAAAGCTGCCGCAGTCATCCCCCTCTTCAAAGTGGGAGACACCCTGGACCCAAACTGTTACAGACCTATATCCATCCTGCCCTGCCTATCTAAGGTCTTCGAAAGCCAAGTCAACAAACAGGTCACTGACCATCTCGAATCCCACCGTACCTTCTCCGCTGTGCAATCTGGTTTCCGAGCCGGTCACGGGTGCACCTCAGCCATGCTCAAGGTACTAAACGATATCATAACCACCATCGATAAAAGACAGTACTGTGCAGCCGTCTTCATCGACCTTGCCAAGGCTTTCGACTCTGTCAATCACCATATTATTATCGGCAGACTCAGTAGCCTTGGTTTCTCTGATGACTGCCTTGCCTGGTTCACCAACTACTTTGCAGACAGAGTTCAGTGTGTCAAATCGGAGGGCATGCTGTCCGGTCCTCTGGCAGTCTCTATGGGGGTGCCACAGGGTTCAATTCTCGGGCCGACTCTTTTCTCTGTATATATCAATGATGTTGCTCTTGCTGCTGGGGATTTTTTGTTCCACCTCAACGCAGACGACACCATTCTGTATACATCTGGCCTTTCTTTTTTTGGACACTGAAACAAGCTTCAAAGCCATACAACAGTCCTTCCGTGGCCTCCAACAGCTCTTAAACGCTAGTAAAACTAAATGCATAATCTTCAACCGATCGCTGCCCGCACCTGCAGCCCACATAGCATCACTACTCTGGACGGTTCTGACTTAGAATATGTGGACAACTATAATTTTGGAAAGTCGGTTAGGACACCTACTTCTTGCATGACACAAGTAATTTTTCCAGCAATTGTTTTCAATTATAATTCATTCTCTGTATCATAATTCCAGTGCGTCAGAAGTTTACATGCACTAAATTGAAACAGCTTGGAAAATTCCAAAAAATGATGTCAGGCTTTAGAAGCTTTTGATAGGCTAATTGACATAATTTGAGTCAATTGGAGGTGTACCTATGGGTGTATTTCAAGGCTTACCTTCAAACTGTGTGCCTCTTTACTTGACATCATGGGAAAATCAAAAGAAGAAATGTAGACCTCCACAAGTCTGGTTCATCCTTGGGAGCAATTTCCAAACGCCTGAAGGGACCTGGTTCATCTGTACAAATAATAGTATGCAAGTATAAACACCATGGGACCACGCAGCCGTCATACCGCTCAGGATGGAGACGCGTTCTGGCCGTTCAGCAAGGAAGAAGTCACTGCTCCAAAACCGCCATAAAAAAACAGACTACGGTTTGCAACTGCACATGAGGACAAAGATCATACTTTTTGGAGAAATGTCCTCTGGTCTGATGAAACAAAAATAGAACTGTTTGGCCATAATGACCATCGTTATGTTTGGAGGAAAAAGGGGGAGGCTTGCAAGCCGAAGAACCTGGTGCACTTCACAAAATAGATTGCATCATGAGGATGGAAAATTATGTGGATATATTGAAGCAACATCTCAAGACATCAGTCAAGAAGGTAAAGCTTGGTTACAAATGGGTCTTCCAAATGGACAATGACCCCAAGCGTACTTCCAAATCAAAATGGCTTAAGGACAACAAAGTCAAAGTATTGGAGTGGCCATCACAAAGCCCTGACCTCAGTCCTATAGAAAATGTGTGGGCAAAACTGAAAAAGCGTGTGTGAGCAAGGAGGCCAACAAACCTGATTCGGTTACACCAGCTCTGTCAGGAGGAATGGGATGAAATTCACCCAAATTATTGTGGGAAGCGTGTGGAAAGTTACCTGAAACGTTTGACCCAAGTAAAACAATTTAAAGGCAGTGCTACCAAATACTAATTGAGTGTATGTAAACTTCTGACCCACTGGGAATGTGATAAAAGAAATAAAAGCTGAAATAAATAATTCTCTCTAGTATAATTCTGACATTTCACATTCTTAAAATAATGTGGTGATCCTAACTGACCTAAGAAAGGGAATTTTTTACTAGGATTAAATGTCAGGAATTGTTTAAATATATTTGGCTGAGGTGTGTGTAAAATTCAGACTTCAACTGTACCTCATCCCCATATTTGTTTTTTGATTTGTTTCTGCTCTTTTGCACACCAGTATTTCTACTTGCACATCCTCATCTGCACATCTATCACCCCAGTGTTAATTGCTCAATTGTAATTACTTCTCCACTATGGCCTATTTATTGCCTTAACTCCTCTCTTCATTTGCACTCATTGTATACAGATGTTCTATTGTGTTATTGACTGTACGTTTGTTTATTCCATGTGTAACTCTGTTGTTGTTTTTGCCGCACTGCTATTGCTTTATCTTGGCCAGGTCGCAGTTGTAAATGACAACTTGTTCTCAACTGGCCTACCCGGTTAAATAAAGGTGAAATAATAAAACAAGTAAACTCAGTTAATTATCTTGGATGTGTGCTAGATAACCATCTGACAGGGGAGAGAACATGGCACAAAAATGTATGTCCAAAGTGAACCATAAAATGTGCTTTCTGGCTATAACCTCCAAAGAACTCGATAAGAATGCAATGGTGGCATTGGCAAGGGGCTCTTGTTCAGTGAATTCCAACCGCTCCCTCTACTGTGCCAATGTTACCTTCTCTGCAAAGGTACATGTTATGGTAATTCGATCTACTTTGCTTTTTATGGAAAACAGTTTGGCTTTCAGAAAGCAAAAAGAGCAAAGCTAATTTGATTCCAGTAGGTAGGCAACAGTTAAATGAGACAAATAGCCCTCTGCCAGTCAGTGTGTGCTCCCCTGAAGCGGCTCGTTCATGATTGATTCCTGCTACACTATACCACACAGCCTCAGCCTGTGGACGGAGACACTATATGTTAGGCAATGCAACGGCTGGACCCACATACACGAAGAAACACACACACACACAAACACGTACACTCCTGTAGGACCATACACAGGTCGTAGGGTTCATGCACGTCCATGCGCACACACACACACACACACATCCACAGTGCACACACATTGATTTCAGTAATGGAACTCTACAGGAGATGGGTGTGTGTGATGACGGGGTCGATCAGTCCTGGTCTGCATCCCTAATGGCACCCTAATCCCCATCTAGGGACAATCAGGCTCTGGTCAAAAGTAGTGCACTTTATAGGGAATAGGGTGTCATTTTGGTGTCCTCAGACTGGGTCAGTCTCTGTCTTGTCACCTCGGTGGACTGGTCTGGACCGAACTGGACTGGGTTGGACTGGGATTAGAAGGGATGGAGGGATGATGGAAGCGGAAATAGGCCCAGCCAATCTATTCACAAATGAGTGAAGCAATCAAAAGGGAAGGCTGTTTGTTGATGTGAATGAGGATAGCGTGTGTAGTTTGTGTGTCAGATATATGATTTAGTCAAATGTATGTTGAGAGAATATTATATTTAACATTGGACAGAAAACATTGGACACATTGTAGAAAGCATTGGACACATTGTAGAAAGCATTGGACACATTGTAGAAAGCATTGGACACATTGTAGAAAGCATTGGACACATTGTTGAAAGGAATTGGACACATTGTAGAAAGCATTGGACACATTGTAGAAAGCATTGGACACATTGTAGAAAGCATTGGACACATTGTAGAAAGCATTGGACACATTGTAGAAAGCATTGGACACATTGTAGAAAGCATTGGACACATTGTAGAAAGCATTGGACACATTGTAGAAAGCATTGGACACATTGTAGAAAGCATTGGACACATTGTAGAAAGCATTGGACACATTGTAGAAAGCATTGGACACATTGTTGA